>NW_011495048.1:3580035-3581238 GCF_000754665.1 Bison bison bison | reverse complement strand
TTTTTCCATTGTAAGTCTAGACATCCATTCAGACAAGCACAAGGAACAGGAGGAATGCATTGGCAGATATAAGGGTAGCTCCTGAAAGTTAAATGGAAGAAGGGCCACCAATATTTACTGGAATGAGAAGAATTTTCATCTTTTTTTTTCCTTCTTCTTCTCAATATATGATAATTTATTCTCTCTGCAAAATGGCCATTTTTGTTTCACCGAGAGTATTGTGGAAAAAGGAGCACTACCACGCACCTCCACATCAACATCTAGCTCCAGAGCCATTAATCCATCAGTATCCCAGTGACGCAAATAAAAATTCCTATGAGGGAAAATCTAATCGTGAGTACAGATGCTACAACAAACATTTACCATTCAGATATTTCCTATAGTGGTTTCTCCTAGTACCAGTTTAGAGAAAATGGGGGATGGAAAGAATTGGAGGTTTTCTATGCTATAGTTGATGTCTGAAAGAAAGAAAGAAAGTCAAGTCGCTCAGTCGTATCTGACTCTTTGGGACGCTATAGACTGTAGCCCGCCAGGCTCCTCTGTCCATGGGATTTTCCAGGCAAGAATACTGGAGTGAGTTAACATTACCTTCTCCAGGGGATCTTCCTGGCCCACTGATCGAATCCACAGATCTTACCTCTTCTACATTGGCAGGCGGGCTCTTTATAACTAGTGCCACATGAAACTGAACACTAATTAACTGACACATATGTTTCTAGAATAATGATCCTCAGAAACATACCATAGAGCTGAGGTCCAGGTGAGGTAGAAAAATCATTTTTTTCTCTTTTTCATTATCATAAGTCAAAAAGAAATTAGATACCAGTATTGAAAAAGTCTGATTATTGTTTAGATATTAAAATGTTAAAGAAAGGAATAATGATAAGATTCAACATTAAAGAATCATGCCTTGGTCCCCTTGCATGAAAATCATACATAAACAAGCGGTTGCTCTATAGACACTAAACAAACCTTCTCATATTTTAGATACAAGCTTCACTATATTTTCATGTCAAACATTATAAATATAATAGACCAAGAGATTTTCTAACATGGTCATTACCACAGTGGCAAGCAAAGTTCACATTTTGAGTCTCAGAGAGTATGCATTACACAGCTATTCCATAAAATAGAGTTCACTGTGCCAGGTTTACTTTTCATTTGAATCAAGCCATGGTAGAATGAAATTATCTTCAAATCATG
>NW_011495048.1:3576611-3579935 GCF_000754665.1 Bison bison bison | reverse complement strand
ACTATGTCAGAAGTGATTTGAAAGATAATATCTTCAAGTGATTACCAAACTTGTTCAAATATGAGGAACTCTTTCTAAGATCAAAACAAAACAAACTAATGGATGAGCAGGTGCTGGTAGCAATGTAATTGACTGAGAAATTACATTGTGTGAAATAGCTATCATGAATTGAGAAATGCTTTTCAAAAATTTTTATTATGATAAATATACTTCATTGAATTTTGAAATCATTAGTGAAGGTTGCTCAGTCATGTCCAACTCCTTGCGACCTCGTGGACTGTAGCCCACCAGGCTGCTCTGTCCATGGGATTCTCCAGGCAAGAATACTGGAGTGGATTGCCATTTCCTTCTCCAGAGGATCATCCCAACCCAGAGATCAATCCCAGGTATCCCGCATTGCGAACAGAGCCACCAGGGAAACACCCCTCCAAACCTCAACCACTAGACATATCCTCAAATGAAACTCCACTGTTAGCATATCTCCAGCCTTCGCTTGGAGAAAAGAAGTGCTTGGAACTAAACTAAGCTTTTTTCCTAGTATTTATTGCCAAGGCATCTATACACTAGTAAAATATAATATGGTACATAATTTACTTTTGTAATAGAAATAATTGCCCAAATATGGAAGAATGTTTTTTTCTTTCTTTCAAAATGAAAATCAACATTTGGCTCTAATATTTTGAACTCTGCTTTACTATTTGAAGCAATTTTGCAAGAGTGCACATCATCAGAATCATTCACTTCACCACTTGGTAAGCTGCATTCATATCTGCAGCTTATTTTAGAAGATAAGCTTCATGTAATGGCCATGCTAAGAGTTATAGAGCCTTAAAACATCTGAAGGGCAGCGTGGTGAGGCTCCACTTGACTGAACGAGACATTCACATTCTGTTTGCCAAGATTCCTGATGCATTTTTCATTATCATTCCAGTCACTCATTGACTCACAGTATAACATATTGATTCGATTTTCAGAAGGAGTCTGGAGATAAGATAATGAAGCAATTAAGTAGTTTTTCAAAGGATAACCACTGTCACCTAAAATAATTAAAGAAGAATAAAATACCTACAATCCTCTACCATATCAAAGCTAATTTGTAACTGATTGAAGAGTCAGCTTCCTGAAACATTGAGACTTGGAAAATTGAAAAAATCTGGAAACATATACTAACTGAAATAATTTTTAGAGATGTCTGTATACAGTTAGGATTTGTTGTGAATTCACTTCTGTCCTGGATATGTTCTAGTAATAGCTGCAGCTCTGTACCACACCCTTGAAATGTGTACTTTAAAAATTAACATCCTATATAAATTCTCTGGGCTTCCCAGGTGGCACAAGTGGTAAAGAACCCATCTGCCAATGCAGGAGACATAAGAGACACAGGCTCCTGGATTGGGAAGATCACCTGGAGGAGGGCATGACAACCCACTCCAGTATTCTTGCCTGGAGAATCCCATGGCCAGAGGAGCCTGGAGGGCTATGGTCAATAGCGTCGCAAAGAGTCGGAAAGGACTGAAGTGACTAAGCATGCATAAATACTTTACACTCTTTGGGCATATTCCTCTAGTAGGGTGTTGCTTTGTGGAAAACTGATGTGAATTTTAAAGCATTCAAATAAAGCTGATTCAGGAGACCGAAAAAAGAAAACAATTATCTCTCCCTAAAAGAAATAATGAGGTGGAGAGTCTGTTTGAAATAGAAAGTTCCAATATGACTCCTGACCCCAGTACTTTAATTCAAGTCATTGACATGGTATAAGTGTGACAATGAAATGCATAAATAGGAGAAGTAAAAATTTACAAGCTGTCAACTTATCCGTGTACAGCCAGATAAGTTAAAAATCATCCATCCTCTGTAGAATTGCAAGAGAACCCAACTGACCCAGAAGCAAATCTGCTCAGAGCAAGTCCCATGTGACTCTAAAAAATTAAGTCTGTTTGACTTTCTGTAAGAGGTAGGGGTTCAGGTACTTCCTTTCCTCAGGTGTGGGCAATAATTTACTGGACTGATAACACACATTTTTTAACAAAAGAGAAGGGTCGGTTTCTATATAATCAAGACTGAAGGCAAGCTTCCATTTAGTCAAACTCTTCCTGCTTTATTTCAAGAATCTTATTCTGAAAAAAATGTCTTAAATCACTAGTAAAGTGGCTTTCAATGTTATCTTTGGATGTGTATTCCAAGAGGCCATGGAAACAGGAATAGGAAAGTAGAGGTAGTTAGAATAGGTAACTGTGCCATGATTCAAACAAGAGCAGTCACCCTAACTGTGGGCTTCTATACAAGATAATAAAGAATGCAGTTGCAAGCATAAGTTTCAAAACCCATTTTTATTATCTTGTTATAGATGAAACCTAGATAGCATATTAAAAAGCGGAGACATTACTTTGTCAACAAAGATCTGTCTAGTCAAGGCTATGGTTTTTCCAATAGTCCTGTATGGATGTGGGAGTTGGACTATAAAGAAAGCTGAGCACCAAAGAATTGATGCTTTTGAACTGTTGTGTTGGAGAAGACTCTTGAGAGTCTCTTGGACTGCAAGGAGATCCAACCAGTCCATCCTAAAGGAGATCAGTCCTGAGTGTTCACTGGAAGGACTGATGTTGAAGCTGAAACTCCAGTACTTTGGCCACCTGACGTGAAGAGCTGACTCATTTGAAAAGACCCTGATTCTGGAAAAGATTGAGGGCAGGAGGAGAAGGGTACAACAAAGGATGTTGTTGGGTGGCATCACCAACTCAATGGCTCGACAGAGCTACTGAACTGAACCGAATAGATGAAACTTCAGTTCTAGAAGAAAGAAGTTGCACAAAATCTATTAAGTTATTAGAAAGAGGATCAGGAACAGAAGCAAATCCCAAATCATACAGATAAGTGAGATGGTACAAGGTAAGTATGTCACCTTTCATGGTCCTAATAGTCTTCAAGTGCAGAACTCTTCCTTTAAATCCTAGGGAAACTGCAGAAAGCTTTTTGGAACTGAGTAGAGTATAGGTTTTTCTGTTTTGGTGTAGAAAGAATTAAGCAAGAGGCAGAGTGAAAAGCAAGAGTTTATTAGGGATGCTTGTGAGATAGAAGTAGGCAGGCATGGGAGGTCTACTCTAAGAACTTCAGTTCAGTTCAATTCAGTTCAGTTGCTCAGTCATGTTCAACTGTTTGTGACCCCATGGACTGCAGCACGCCAGGCCTTCCTGTCCATCACCAACTCCCAGAGTTCACTCAAACTCATGTCCATCGAGTCGGTGATGCCATCCAACATCTCATCCTCTGTCATCTCCTTCTCCTCTTGCCTTCAATCTTTCCCAGCATCAGGGTCTTTTCAAA
>NW_011495048.1:3567773-3576511 GCF_000754665.1 Bison bison bison | reverse complement strand
TCAGCATTAGTCCTTCCAATGAATATTCAGGACTGATCTCCTTTAGGATGGACTGGTTGGATCTCCTTGCAGTCCAAGGGACTCTCAAGAGTCTTCTCCAACACCACAGTTCAAAAGCATCAATTCTTTGGTGCTCAGCTTTCTTTACAGTCCAACTCTCACATCCATACAGGACTACTGGAAAAACCATAGCTTTGACTAGATGGACCTTTGTCGGTAAAGCAATATCTCTGCTTTTTAATATGCTGCCTAGGATCTTAGTGGGCCATATTTTTATAATCAAAGGAAAATTGGAGAGAGGGAAAAGACCACATTCTTCCTCATCCTCGAGTAGATATCAGGCTTCCACCATCAGCTCTTGTTAGGGAAATTAAATATATAGTCTTTTATAGGCTTCAGAGACAAAGCAGAGCAGGCCTCTGATCTTGCTTCTAACCTACCTGGACATGCCCTGACTGTTAGTGCCCTGACTGCCTGCTGTGAGTGCAAGCCTTGCAGCACCATAGATAAGATAAGGGACAAATCTTGAAATTGTTGAGCCCCTGGAAGGACCCTGGTCAACCAAGCCCCAGGTTTAACAACATTCCAAGTTTTACGTGACAAAACAAACAGCATTAGCATGAAACCAGAGCTGCAGTTTGCTCATAAGTAGATGATACTTTGCATCCTGGGATTATAAGTGGGAAAATTGAGCTGCAATTTTTGAAAATTTCACCCATGGAGCAGACACACTGCCTGGAACCTTTCCCCAACTGGGACTCCAGATGTGCTTGACATGGGACTTCCCAGCACTGTTTAAGTCTGGATATTGATCAAAACCCAATTTATTGATGTATCCTGTGCCATTTCTATTTCTCTTTCTTTTAATGTTAGTATATTGAAAGTAAGCTATATAATTTTCTAATAAATATTGATATTATTTATTTATATATAACTAGTGGCTTATTTTGTTAAAAAATCCTTTGAACTTGAGACAAAAGTGAAAACTTTTGCAAAACAGCTCCTCCTCAGTGTCAGGAGGGGGAGACTTCTTGTCCTTACTTGGTCAAACTGGGGCTGTCATGGTGCTGTGGAAATGAGTAAAAAGGGTGTAGCCAATGCTAAAATATGGTAAATCATCTCAGGTTTCATTATAATGTCACCTTTCCCCTATTCTCCCCTATATTTAGTACATGCAGAACAAGCCCTTTCACAAGGACTTGCTAACTTCAATGGACAAGATGCAGGTCTTATTCCAACATTGCTTTGTTCTTCTGGGCCATGTCTTGTGCTTCTTTTACATGGTCTTGTTGCCAAGCAGGTTAGCTTGGTTTTGTTGCTAGGCGAGCTTGCTTGGCTTTGTTGTTAAGCAAGCCTGTTTTCTTGAGGGATCATTAACTTACAGGCGTCTCCTATATTTTTTCTCTATTTATAATACCCTAGTGGAATTAACTATTTAAATACCTACTCTATCACTTACTCTCTCCCTGTTAACAGGATATAATAATGCCTACCCAAATTCTCCCATTGCTCACAGTTTTCTTTATTTTAAATTTTGTTTTATGAATAATTTCAACCTCATATTCTGATTTATGAATGAATTATGACTTATCATTCACAATTTATGTCATTAATTTAATAAAATTTGGCAATTCTTAGCACATTTCCAATCTCTCAAACCACACTCCTCCAATTTCCCTTTCACACACCTCCTATTTCTCTCTTAAACACACATACAAACACAAACACATGCATTTTATAATTTCCTAACTCTCCCATGCCTCTTTCATGTTATGTTGATAGTATAATATTCTTAAAAAGAAATTGATATGCTGCAATGTTGGAGAGTATGCGCACTTATGTGGAAAGCATCTGCACAATTTCTCCTAAAAGACGTCTGAAAATGGCCAAAAGTTTCTTAGGTAAAACGTTCTCTTCAGGATCCTACTCCACTCTTCAAGTCTCAAAATATCACCACATAAAAATTAGATCTATCTTTCCAGTATGGACTCACACTCAATTCAATTTGTCCGTTCAGTCGCTCAGTCATGTCTGACTCTTTGAGACCCCATGGACTGCAGCACACTAAGCCTCCCTGTCTATCACCAACTAGCGGAGTTTACTCAAATTCATGTCCATTGAGTTGGTGATGCCATCCAACCATCTCATTCTCTGTCTTCCCCTTCTCTTCCCATCCTCAATCTTTCCCAGCATCAGGGTCTTTTCAAATGAGTCAGTTCTTCACATCAGGCGGCCGAAGTATAGGAGTTTCAGCTTCAGCATTAGTCCTTCCAATGAATATTCAGGACTGATCTCCTTTAGGATGGACTGGTTGGATCTCCTTGCAGTCCAAGGGACTCTCAAGAGTCTTCTCCAACACCACAGTTCAAAAGCATCAATTTTTTGGCTCTCAGCTTTCTTTGTAGTCTAACTCTCACATCCATACATGACTACTGGAAAAATCATAGCCTTGACTAGATGAACCTTTGTTGGCAAAGTAATGTCTGTGGTTTTTAGTGTGCTGTCTAGGCTGGTCATAACTTCCCTTCCAAGAAGCAAGTTCCTTTAATTTCATGACTGCAGTCACCATATGCACTGATTTTGGAGCCCAGAAAATTAAGTCTGACACTGTTTCCACTGTTTCCCCATCTATTTGCCATGAAGAGATGGGACCAGATGCCATGATCTTAGTTTTCTGAATGTTTACCTTTAAGCAAACTTTTTCACTCTCCTCTTTCACTTTCATCAAGAGGCTCTTTAGTTCCTCTTCACTTTCTGCCATAAGGGTGGTGTCATCTGCATATCTGAGGTTATTGATATTTCTCCCAGCAATCTTGATTCCAGCTTGTGCTTCATCCAGCCCAGCGTTTCTCATAATGTACTCTGCATAGAAGTTAAATAAGCAGGGTGACAATATACAGCCTTGACATACTCCTTTTCCTATTTGGAACCAGTCTGTGGCTCCGTGTACAGTTCTAACTCTTGCTTCCTGACCTGCATATAGGTTTCTCAAGGGGCAGGTCAGGTGGTCTGGTATTCCCATCTCTTTCAGAATTTTCCACAGTTTCTTGTGATCCACACAGTCAAAGGCTTTGGCATAGTCAATAAAGCAGAAATAGATGTTTTTCTGGAACTCTCTTGCTTTTTCTATGATCCAGCAGATGTTGGCAATTTGATCTCTGGTTCCTCTGCCTTTTCCCTACTATTTACCTGGGTCCAAACTATGGTGAAGGTAATGAAGATAATGGTGACCTCTTTCAAAACATCCCATGCATGTACTGCTATACTCAGTGTCCCCAACCCTGCAGCAGGCCATCACCAACCCATGCCTCTGCTGGAGACTCCTGGACACTCCCAGCAAGTCTGGGCCAGTCTCTTGTGGGGTCATTGCTCCTTTCTCCTGTGTCCTGGTGCACACAAGATTCTGTTATGCCCTCCAAGAGTATATTTCCCAGTCCTGTGTAAGTTCTGGTGGCTCTATGGTGGGGTTAATGGCAATCTCCTCAAAGAAGGCTTATGGCATACCCAAGTCTGCTGCACCCAGAGCCCTTGTCCCTGTGGCAGTCCACTACTGACCCATATCTCCACAGGAGATGCTCACACACAGTTCTGTCTCAGTCTCTGTGGGGTCCCTGGGTTCTGTTGCACACAAGGTTTGTTTAAGCCCTCTGAGCACCTCTATTGGGAATGGGGTTTGATTCTAAACACAAATTCGCCCCTCCTACCATCTTGCTCAGGCTTCTCCTTTGCCCTTGGATGTGGGGTATCTACTCACAACCACTGCAGCAAGATGTAGCCACCACTGCTGACCTTGGATGTGGGGTATCTCCTTATGGCCGATCGCCCAGCCACAGCCACCACTCGCCTCTCTAGCACCGTGCTTAATCAACTCACACTAACTAAACTCAAATGAAAAAATTCTCTAGAGCTTAAGTAATTTAGCCTACATTGTGAGCCTGTATGTTTTTCACATACAGAGTCACAATGAGGAGGGAGGTAAATGGGTCCCCAGGCTGAGCAGCTGGAGCTTGTTTCCTGTTGACACACTTGAAGGAAAAGATTAAGGCAGGAACAGAGAGGAGCTGAACTCTGCTTGAGTGAAAAGACAAGACAACCACATTTTTCTTTTTTTTAAAGTCTATTAATTTCCTGAGTAAAAACGAATCGTTGTCAGACATATTAAATTCAGATGGTTCAAATTTGGCTGATGTCCATTTGCAACAGAGGTGAATGGAGGGAAAGAAAAGACACAGTGATGCTAGCAAAGGGACACTGAACAAGACCATCTTCCCTTAATTTAAAAGCAGGCATCACACAGCCAGCAAGAGCCATTAGCAAAAGGGAACATGGTGTTGAATGAGCAGCAATACAACCAAAGAAAGTGCAAACTCAGAAGAAGAGAAAGGCCAGAGCTTTTAGAGGGCAAAATGCAGCAAGGGCTACTTGGACAGCAGCATTGGGCAAGAACTGCCGGCTCACTTGGGGAACACCATGACCACGTCCTAGCCCTCGGGTGGAGTGACCTGCTTCCAGGCGTGCTTTTCACAGTAGATCTGATCCTCCATGAAGAAATGGCCCTTCTCTTTCAGGTTGGTGCCACAGTCGGTGCACAGGTAACACTCAGGGTGGCGGGGAACCTGGGGCGTGTGGGAGCTGGGCAGGAGGAGGCCACATTTTTTTTTCTTTAGGTCAAGGAGACCTCCCTAACTACCCATTTGCCTAAGGGCTCCCCAGGGGTCAAAAAAGGGAGGAGGCACTAGCCCATATTATGTTTGCCAACCTCACAGAGAGCCTCATGCTAGAATTCATTTTGGCTAAAAGATGTGAGTGCATATCAGCGAGGGCCCTGAGTCAGACAAAATATGGGCACAAAACATGGTTGGCCAGAGGGAACTAGGAAAACTGCCCTCTTATAGGCAATTTAAACCACCACAAAAGCGCAATTCTCTCTGAGCCTGCCAGTATGTCTTTCCACATGTACTTTGCTTCTAATAAATGATTTACCTGCTTCACCACCTTTTGTCTCTTTGATAAATTCTTTCTTCAGAGGAGACAAGCACCACGGTCCTGCATCAACTCAATGGGGCCTCATGGTCTAATGGTTAGGATTTGGCACTCTCACCTCCATGGCCCTGGGTTTGATCCCTGGTCAGGGAACTAAGATCCTGCTTCAAGCTGCCACATCCCACACCTCCAACCACCACCCCCACCCTCACCCCACCCCCACCAATCATTAGGAGGCCTAATTATAATCAGTTTGTCATTTTATTAATTTAAATAAGGATAAATATATTGTGTCGAGTGTAAACTCAAGTCTTTTTGGTATTCTATGAAATGTGGCTGCAAAGTTGACACCCTACAGATGTAGATCTATGAAGCTTTGTTCATATCTTTCTTGTTACTCCATAATATTGGGGAATTTCGTCTTTGTATTTGTCTTGTCTACCAGACAGTGCAGTGGCAGACGTTGGGTAACATAATCTCACCAGCAGACCTAAGACTGTTTCTCAACCACAGATTGGGCTCAGTACGTGTCACTAAATGAGATAAAAGTAGAAAAGTTGATTTGAAAGTTAAAATGGTTATATATAAAGGGATGCCAGATTGGGTGAGAGTAGAAGGATGAGAGATTTAAAAATCACTATGCTTACCATGCAGTACAGGACAAAACTAAAAATATGAATCTGAGGCCAGAAAAAAAAATTCTTCAGTCATATTTACTCTATATCCAGTCAAAATCTAGAGCATAGGAACTGTGGCATTTTAAAATTGAGGATGTGCTGAGTCTGTTCTTTATGTACCTGTGTATCTATTCTCCACTATACAGCACAGCACTTTGAGTTGGTTTCAGCCAATAGAGGGCATAGCAGACTATTCAAGGAAAGAAGAATAAGGTTATTGTACTTATTCCTGAGACACCTGGTGAGGGAGCAGTTGGGGAAGACTCCATTGGTTGGATTTGTCTCATAGCCAATGGTCTCAGATCCTGTCAGACTACTCTCTTATATGTATTTCTCTACTTCTAGTAAATATACTTGTTTCTATTCAGGCGTAATGTCAACCTTCCTTCACCAGCTCTAGGGTTCTCTGTTACCTACACTCACTTTTCCAAATAGATTATTTAAAGCACCCAGTTTGTATATGCCATCAGCTTTCTTCTGGGACCCTGAGACATTGAAGAGTTAAGAAAATAATTACACAAAAATTATTGCCTACTTGTACTGGTCATCACAACTATGGCCATTTCCTAAGTATGGTCCATAGGATACTCATAGTTTGGGGGGTTGATATGCCATATATAATATTTTATACACTTAGATATTGTTTTTACTGTTGAACTTTGAAATTTGGAAAAGTGGGACACACTGAGGTTGAATTACGGATTTGTTAGAGAAAACATCCAGAGAGTACTTTTATAACACTCAGGCCTAGAAATATTTGACAAAGTTTAAGGATATCTTGGTAAGGAATTAGAATTTTAAAAGCAACTTTTTTCCTTCAAGATAAATTGAAATCCTCTGTCGATGGGAATTTCCAGGCAAGAAAACAGGAGTGGATAGTCATTTCCTTATCCAGAGGATCTTCCCAACCCAAGGATCAAACTCATGTCTCCTGCATTGCAGACAGATTTTTACTCGCTGAGCCACTGAGGTCCTCGATGTAAACTGGGTGACAAAAATCACTAGATCAGTCAGCCCACAGTATCTCCTAAAGCTGAAACTGTCTTTTGCTCATTACCAGACATGGAACAATGAACTGGTTCAAAATTGGGAAAGAAGTATATCAAGGCTATATATTGTCACCATGCTTATTTAACATAGATGCAGAGTACATCAAGCTAAATGCCGGGATGGGTGACACTCAAGCTGAAGTCAAAATTACCAGGAGAAATATTGATAACGACAGATATACAGATGACAGCACCTATTAATGCATTAGGCAGAAAGCAAAGGGGAACTAAAGAGCCTCTTGATGAAGGTGAAAGAAGAGAGTGAAAAATTTGGCTTAGAACTCAACATTTAAAAAACTAAAATCATGGCATCCAGTCCCATCACCTCAAGGCAAACAGATGGGGGGAAAATGGAAACATTGACAGGCTTGATTTTGGGGGGTTCCAAAATCACTGCAGACAATGACTACAGCCACAAACTCCTTGGAAGAACAGCTATGACAAACCTAGACAGTGTATTTAAAAGAAGAGACATCACTTTGCTGGCAAAGGTCCGAAGAATCAAAGTGATGGTTTTTCCAGTAGTCATGTACGGATGTGAAAGTTGGACATAAAAAAGGTTGAGCACCAAAGAATTGATGCTTTCAAACTGTGGTGCTGGAGAAGACTCTTGAGAGACCCTTGGACAACAAAGAGATCAAACCAGTCAATCCTAAAGGAGTCAACCCTGAATATTCATTGGAAGGACTGATGCTTACCCTGAAGCTCCAATACTTTGGCCACCTGATGTGAAGAGCTGACTCACTGGAAAAGACCCTGATGCTTGGAAATATTAAACGCAAAGTGATAACTCTGCTTTTTAACACATTGTCTATGTTTGTCATAACTTTTCTTCCAAGGAGCAAGTGTCTTTTAATTTCATGGCTGCAGTCAGTACTCACAGTGATTTTGGAGCCCAAGAAAATAAAATCTGTCACTGTTTCTATTTTTTTTCTTATCTATTTGCCATGAAGTGATGGGACCAGATGCCATGATCTTAGTTTTCTGAATGTTTAGTTTTGAGCCAACTTTTTCACTCTCCTCTTTCACCTTCATCAAGAGGCTGTTTTGTTCCTCTTCTCTTTCTGACATTAAAGTGTTATCATCTGCATATCTGAGGTTGTTGATATTTCTCCCATCAATCTTGATTCCAGCCTACAAGTCATCCAGCCCAGCATGTCATATGATGTACTCTTCATATAAGTTAAATAAGCACAGTGACAATATACAGCCTTGACATACTCCTTTCCCAATTTGGAACTAGTTCATTGTTCCATGTCCACTTCTAACTGTTGCTTCTTTTCCTGCATACAGGTTTCTCAGGAGGCAGGTGAGGTGGTCTGGTATTCCCATTTTTCAATAATATTCCACAGTTTGTTGTGATCCATACACTCAAAGGCTTTAGCATAGTCAATGAAGAGAAGTAGATGTTGCTTTGGAATTTCCTCGCTTTTTCTATGATCCAGCAGATGTTGGCAATTTGATTTCTGATTCCTCTGCCTTTTATACATCCAGTTTGTACATCTGGAAATTCTTGATTCATATACTGCTAAAGCCTAGCTTCAAGCATTTTCAACATTACCTTATTAACATGTAAGGTCATATGCTAGTATTTTAGCACACTTGTACCATAGTTTGAACATCCTTTGGCATTGCCCTTCTTTGGGATTGAAAAGAAAATTGACCTTTTCTAGTCCTGTGGCCACCGGTGAGTTTTTCAAATTTGCTGGCTATCAGTTTAGTTCAGTCGCTCAGTCGTGTCTGACTCATTGTGACCCCATGAACCGCAGCACACTAGGCCTCCTTGTCCATCACCAACTCCTGGAGCTTACTCAAACTCATGTCCATCGAGTCGGTGATGCTATCCAACCATCTCATCCTCTGTCATCCCCTTCTCCTCCTGCCCCCAGTCCCTCCCAGTATCTGGGTCTTTTCCAATGAGTCAACTCTTCACATGAGGTGGCCAAAGTATTGGAGTTTCAGCCTCAGCATCAATCCTTCCAATGAACACCCAGGTCTGATCTCCTTCAGAATGGACTGGTTGGATCTC
>NW_011495048.1:3560880-3567654 GCF_000754665.1 Bison bison bison | reverse complement strand
ATCCCTTACTCCTTGGAAGGCAAGTTATGACCAACCTAGATAGCATATTCAAAAGCAGAGACATTACTTTGCCAACAAAGGTCCGTCTAATTAAGGCTATGGTTTTTCCAGTGGTCATGTATGGATGTGACAGTTGGGCTGTGAAGAAAGCTGAGTGCCAAAGAATTGATGCTTTTGAACTGTGGTGTTGGAGAAGACTCTTGAGAGTCCCTTGGACTACAAGGAGATCCAACCAGTCCATTCTGAAGGAGATCAGTCCTGGGTATTCTTTGGAAGGACTGATGCTAAAGCTGAAACTCCAATACTTTGGCCACCTCATGAGAAGAGTTGACTCATTGGAAAGACCCTGATGCTGGGAGGGATTGGGGGCAGGAGGAGAAGGGGACAACCGAGGATGAGATGGCTGGATGGCATCACTGACTCGATGGACATGAGTTTGAGTGAACTCCGGGAGTTGATGATGGACAGGGAGGCCTGGCGTGCTGCAATTCATGGGGTAGCAAAGAGTCGGACACGACTGAGCAACTGAACTGATCTGAACTGAAGGCCATTATGTTTTTGCAATAATTAAATAAATAAACATTAAATACAACTACAAACCAATAAGAGCTATTTTATGTGTGGGTGTTTTAAGAGGTTTCTAATATTACATCTCATTTGGTGTTATAGTAAAACAGAGGGTAAATAGGTACTGTTTCTTCTGAGAAATCTTTAACTTTCTCTAGTCTCTCCAAGGCAAATTGGCACCAGTGTGTGGGTTTTGTTGCACCTTACAGGGTCCCACTATTGTCTCAAATTTTGGCATGAGTTTTGGAAATATTTTTTTGCTGCTCTTGAAACAATTGCAATCTAGAGAATAAAAGGATACTTGCTTAGAATGCTGAAATTGCTAATCCTGTGACCTCAGCACCCGAGTTTAATCTACAATAGAGCAATTTCATGTTTGTTTGTTTGTTTATCCCCCCTGTGGAATGATGGCAAAGACAAGTTTAAATATATGGCATACAGATGGAGTACAAGCAGATGGAAAATTTCAAACAATTAAATAATAATAATTCAAAGTGTGAAGTTAAAAAAAATTATTTTAGGTCCACTGCATCAAGGAAGGATAAAAGAGATACTATGAAATTCTGTCTTCCCCAAACCTATAGCAAACATGCATATGTAAGATACTTCTTTCAATTCTTATATATACAAGGCCCACAGTTCACAGTAAAGAATGATTTGTTATATTTTTACTAATTGAAAAAAAACAGTGTGACCTTGATTTTCAAACATGAAAAATGACTGTAAATATAAATAACTCAAATTCTTTATGGAAAAAAAAAACTTTACTGCATTTCATTATGTTAGATGTGGAACTTCATCAACTTTTGAATGACTTGTCCAATGAAACTAAAGACAAAATTACAATGTTCTTCTGGGAAACATGTATGTTGAAGATTAGCTTCTGGAGAAATTACAAAGCATTTTTCCTAAATAATCTGTTCACTGAAACAATTTCCTTAAGATGAAAGAAAGAAACGAAGAAAAAGAGGAAGGAAGGAAAGAAGAAAGGAAGAAAGAAGAGAAAGAAAGAAAGAGCTAAAGATTGACCAGGTTTAAGAACTTGGTCCATTAGGTTAGTGGAGAGAGAATTGATGACATGAAAGTAAAAGATTACAGATCTACTTGCTCATTTCTCCCTTTCTCTCATCCCATCCTCCTTTCACTGTTCACTAACTTCTGATCTGAGGAACTGCGACCCTGACCTGCAAGCTCCTGAAGACTGGACACAGGCTAACTCCTGGCTAACAGACTGTTTTTGGCATCATGCCCTTTCCTCACACTGAGGAGGGACAATCTAACATTTAGTTGTAGGCGTTGTACTGGAAATATCCAGAGCAAAATTTAAGCTCTGGAAACCTACTCTTAGCCATCATAGGTAAACTCTCCATGAAGTTTTAGCATTTCAGTGCAATTGGTTTTGGGGAAGATTAGGACCAAAGCCTCAAAGGAAAATACAGTGTTACTTTGCCTCATTATACAAAGTTCCTCACAGATTCTCAGTGTTTTTAGATGTGGTGATTTCTCATGTCTTCATACAATTTTAATGTTCCTATATATGACCCTTGACAAAATACTAAAACAACGCAATTTTATGTCTGTAATAGTCATGATACTGTCTCTTTAATGAAATGAGTGAGTTTTGAAGAAAAAATTTCCCTAATATAGCTTAACAACAAGCTTGGCTAGAGTGAGCATGTGTGGCTGGCCATTACCTTTCCTGAGAAACAGTCTTGCTAGACAGCAATTACCTGTGTAAATTAGTGAGGCTTTTATTATAAAGATATTGAATTGATATAATAAAATTCTTCCACTCACTTGTTTTTCCATCACTATAGATTGTCAATAATGATGTGAGTATCTCTATTTTAACCTGGCACAAACCCATCAAAAGGCACTTGATGAAGTGAAGAGCTGGAGCCCTCAAAGTTCAAAAGGAAAAATACAAAGTTTACTATATATTTAGTATTGAATTATAGTCAAAACTTTCCAGGGAAAATGAGTTTTGTCTGTAACTTTATTTATTTTTCATCTTACACCATGCAACAAATATCCAGGAAAAAACAAAAGTTTAGACTCTCCTGCTGAACAAATTTCTTTATCTATTGCATTTTTGCTCAGAAAAAGATTAATAATCATGTTTCAAAGTGATGCTGCCCACTGTGAAATTTGTTCCCCTGCCATTTCTTAAAAAAATGCATTCCACAGGAAAACTTCTGCCTGGCTTACAGCTAATTCAGAAAATAACTATCTTGACACTATAATTCTTGCCTGTGAAAAGGAAATGGATGGAAAGGATTTGGTTTTAATGCACACTTAAATGCATTAACAGTACTAGTAAAACCTGACAGAATTTAAATTATAATTATATCTGAAGTGCATTTAGATGAAAACTTCTCACACTTATTTTATTCTAAACAACACAGAAAGGCAACTGAATAATGAATTTGAGGTACAAATATCTCAAAGAAGTTTCAAAGTATCACATTCAACATAAGACAAATATATTGTAGATAAAAATAATTTGGTACTAAGACTCTTGAGAGTCCCTTGGACTGCAAAGAGATCCAACCAGTCCATCCTAAAGGAGATCACTCCTGGGTGTTCATTGGAAGGACTGATGTTGAAGCTGAAACTCCAATACTTTGGCCACCTCATGCGAAGAGTTGACTCATTGGAAAAGACCCTGATGTTGGGAAAGATTGAGGGCAGGAGGAGAAGGGGACAACAGAGGATGAGATGGTTGGATGGCATCACTGACTCAGTGGACATGGGTTTGGGTGAACTCCGGGAGTTGGTGATGCAGAGGGAGGCCTGGCATGCTGCGGTTCATGGAGTTGCAAAGAGTCAGGCATGACTGAGTGACTGAACTGAACTGAACTGATGAACTTTGACTCATAGTTCTAGGAATATAAAATAATCTAGTTTCCCCTAAAAATCATTGCAATTGTACAGACAAATATTATCTTCTATAGTTGCAAATAGAAGACTACTTAAGTATCACGACTGAAAATGTTTTTCTTTATTAAAGAAAGCGACATCATCTATAAAAATGCATTCTGGGGAGGATGTAGAGAAAAGGAAACCATCCAAAACTATTGGTGGGAATGTAAATTGGTTCAGCCACTAAGAATAACAGGGGCAGAAAAACTAAAAATAGAGCTACCCAGTGATCCAGAAATTTCACTCTGGAGCATCTATCCAGAGAAAACTCTAATTTGAAAACATACATGCACTCCAAAGTTCATTGCAGCACTGTTTACAATAGCCAAGACATATAAGCATACTAAATGTCCATCAACAGATGAATGGATAAAGAAGATGTAGTACACATCAGTTCAGTTCAGCTGCTCAGTCAAGTCTGATTCTTTGTGACCCCATGAACTGCAGCATGCCAGGCCTCCCTGTCCATCACCAACTACTGAAGTTTACTCAAACTCAAATCCATTGAGTTGGTGATGCCATCCAACCATCTCATCCTCTGTCATCCCATTCTCCTCCTGCATTCAATCTTTCCCAGCATCAGGATCTTTTCAGATGAGTCAGCTCTTTGCATCAGGTAGCCAAAGTACTGGCGTTTTGCTTCAGCATCAGTCCTTCCAATGAATATTGAGGACTGAGTTCTTTAGGATGGACTGGTTGGATCTGCTTTCAGTCCAAGGGACTCTTAAAGAGTCTTCTCCTCACCATAGTTCAAAAGCATATCAATTCTTCGGTGCTCAGCTTTCTTTATAGTCCAACTCTCACATCCATACATAACTACTGGAAAAACCTACCTTGACTAGATGGACCTTTGTTGGCAAAGTAATGTCTCTGCTTTTGAATATGCTATTAGGTTGGTCATAACTTTTCTTTCAAGGAGCAAGTGTCTTTTAATTTAATGGCTGTGGACAGCATCTGCAGTGATTTTGGAGCCCCCAAAAATAAAGTCAGCCATGTTTCCACTGTTTCCCCATCTATTTGCCATGAAGTGATGGGACCGAATGCCATGATCTTTGTTTTCTGAATGCTGAGCTTTAAGCCAACTTTTTCATTCTCCTCTTTCACTTTTATCAAGAGGCTTTTTAGTTCTTCTTCATTTTCTGCCATAAGGGTGGTGTCATCTGCATATCTGAGGTTTTGATATTTCTCAAAAATCTTGATTCCAGCTTGTGCTTCATACAGCCCAGAGTTTCTCATGATGTACTCTGCATATAAGTTAAATAAGCAGGGTGACAATATACAGCCTTGACGTACTCCTTTTCCTATTTGGAACCAGTCTGTTGTTCCATGTGCAGTTCTAACTGTTGCTTCCTGACCTGCATATAGATTTCTCAGAGGCAGATCAGGTGGTCTGGTAGTCCCATCTCTTTCAGAATTTTCCACAGTTTATTGTGATCCACCCAGTCAAAGGCTTTGGCATAGTCAATAAAGCAGAAATAGATGTTTTTTGGAAACTCTCTTGCTTTTTCCATGATCCAGCGGATGTTGGCTATTTGATCTATTTCATCTGCCTTTTCTAAATCAGCTTGAACATCTGGAAGTTCATGGTTCACGTATTGTTGAAGCTTGGCTTGCAGAATTTTGAGCATTACTTTACTAGTGTGTGAGATGAGTGCAAGTGTGTGGTAGTTTGAGCATTCTTTGGTACTGCCTTTCTTTGGGATTGGAATGAAAACTGACCTTTTCCAGTCCTGTGGCCACTGCTAAGTTTTCCAACTTTGTTGGCATATTGAGTGCAACACTTTAACAGCAACATCTTTTACAATTTGTAATTGCTCAACTGCAATTCCATCACCTCCACGAGCGTTCTTCATAGTGGTGCTTCCTAAGGCCCACTTGACTTCACATTCCAGGATGTCTGGTTCGGGTGAGTAATCACACCATCATGATTATCTGGGTCATGAAGATCTTTTTTGTACAGTTCTTCTGTGTATTCTTGCCACCTCTTCTTAATATCTTCTGCTTCTGTTAGGTCCATACCATTTGTGTCCTTTATTGAGCCCATTTTTGCATGAAATGTTTCCTTGGTATCTCTAATTTTCTTGAAGAAATCTCTAGTCTTTCCTATTCTATTGGTTTCCTCTATTTCTTTGCACTGATCGCTGAGGAAGGCTTTCTTATCTCTCCTTGCTATTCTTTGGAACTCTGCATTCAAATGGGTATATCTTTCCTTTTCTTGTTTGCTTTTGGCTTCTCTTGTTTTCACAGCTCTTTGTAAGGCCTCCTCAGACAGACATTTTGCTTTTTTGCATTTCTTTTTTTGGGGCATGGTATTGATCCCTGGCTCCTGTATATGGTCACGAACTTCTGACCATAGTTCATCAGGCACTCTGTCTCTCAGATCTAGTCCCTTCAATCTATTTCTCACTTCCACTGTATAATTTAAGGGATTTGATTTAGGTCATACCTGAATGGCTAGCAAATTTGGAAAACTCAGCAGTGGCCACAGGACAGGAAAAGGTCAGTTTTCATTCCAATCCCAAAGAAAGGCAATGCCAAAGAATGCTCAAACTACCACACGCTTGCACTCATCTCATACTAGTAAAGTAATGTTCAAAATTCTCCAAGCCAGGCTTCAACAATACATGAACAGTGAACTTCCTGATGTTGAAGCTGGTTTTAGAAAAGGCAGAGGAATCAGAGATCAAATTGCCAACATCCGCTGGATCATGGAAAAACCAAGAGAGTTTCCAAAAAACATCTATTTCTGCTTTATTGACTATGCCAAAGCCTTTGACTGTGTGGATCATAAGAAACTGTGGGAAATTCTGAAAGAGATGGGAATACCAGACCACCTGACCTGCCCCTTGAGAAACCTATATGCAGGTCAGGAAGCAAGAGTAAGAACTGTACATGGAACAACAGACTGGTTCCAAATAGGAAAAGGAGTACATCAAGACTGGATATTGTCACCCTGTTTATTTAACTTCTATTCAGAGTACATCATGAGAAACGTTAGGCTGGAAGAAGCACAAGCTGGAATCAAGATTGCTGGGAGAAATATCAATAACCTCAGATATGCAGATGATACCACCCTTATGGCAGAAAGTGAAGAGGAACTAAAAAGCCTCTTGATGAAAGTGAAAGAGGAGAGTGAAAAAGTTTGCTTAAAGCTCAACATTCAGATAATGAAGATCATGGCATCTGGTCCCATCACTTCATGGGAAATTGATGGGGAAACAGTGGAAACAGTGTCAGACTTTATTTTTGGGGGCTCCAAAATCACTGCAGATGGTGACTGTAGCC
>NW_011495048.1:3558885-3560646 GCF_000754665.1 Bison bison bison | reverse complement strand
AGCCTGAGAGTCCCTTGGACTGCAAGGAGATCCAACCAGTCCATTCTGAAGGAGATCAGTCCTGGGTATTCTTTGGAAGGAATGATGCTAAAGCTGAAACTCCAGTACTTTGGCCACTTCATGAGAAGAGTTGACTCATTGGAAAAGACTCTGATGCTGAAGGGATTGGGGGCAGGAGGAGAAGGGGACAACAGAGGATGAGATGGTTGGATGGCATCACCGACTCGATGGACAAGAGTTTGAGAGAACTCCAGGAGTTGGTGATGGACAGGGAGGCCTGGCGTGCTGCAATTCATGGGGTGGCAAAGAATCGGACACAACTGAGCGACTGAACTGAACTGAAGTGAACTGAATGGCCTAGTAGTTTTCCCTACTTTCTTTAATTTAAATCTGAATTTGGCAATATGGAGTTCATGATCTGAGCCACAGTCAGCTCCTGGTCTTGTTTTTGCTGATTGTATTGAACTTCTCCATCTTTGGATATAAGGAATATAATCAATCTGATTTCGATATTGACCATCTGGTGATGTCCATGTGTAGAGTCTTCTCTTGTGTTATTGGAAGTAGGTGTCTCGTATGACTAGTGTGTTCTGTTGGCAAAACTCTATTAGCCTTTGCCCTGATTCATTCTGTAGTCCAAGGCCAAATTTGCCTGTTATTCCAGGTATTTCTTAACTTCCTACTTTTGCATTCCTGTCCCCTATAATAAGGGCATCTTTTTTGTGTTTTAGTTCTAGAAGATCTTGTAGGTCTTCATAGAACCATTCAGCTTCAGCTTCTTCAGCATTACTCACCAGGGCATAGTCTTGGATTACTGCATACATATAGGATGGAGTATTACTCAGCAATAAAAAATGAAATAATGCCATTTGCAGCCTAAAGAGATGATCATACTAAGTGAAGTCAATCAAAGACAAATAGATCACTTATATGTGCAATCTAAAATGAGTATCAAGTGAACTTACTTACAAAACCGATATAGATTCACAGACATAGAAAACAAATTTATGGTTACCAAAGGGGGGAGATAAATTAAGATTTGAGGATTAGCAGATATAAAATACAATATATAAAATAAGTAAAAAATAAAACCACAAGGTCCTATTGTATAGCACAAGGAACTATATTCAACGTCTAATAACCTATAATGGAAAAGAATTTGAAAAAGAATTCCTTTGTTGCACACAAGAAACTACTACCTTATAAGTCAACTGTATGGCTCAGATGGTAAAGAATCCGCCTATAATGCAGGAAGCCAGGTTTGGTCCCTGGGTCAGGAACATCCCCTGAAGAAGGCAGTGGCTACCCAGTTCAGTATTCTTGCCTAGAAAATCCCATGGACAGACAAGCCTGGCAGACTACAGTGCATGGAGTAACAAAGAGATGGGCACAACTGAGTGACTAACAAACACACATACTTTAATTAAAAAAAGGAATATCAGAAAATATTCATTTTTGTCAACATGGCTTGAGTGAGCAAAGCTTTCTTTGCCTGAGAAATGAGATAGCTATAGTTATCTTGGACAAAATATATATGATTTTTTTTTTTTTATTTTATTTTTAAACTTTACATAATTGTATTAGTTTTGCCAAATATCAAAATGAATCCGCCACAGTTATACATGTGTTCCCCATCCCGAACCCTCCTCCCTCCTCCCTCCCCATACCATCCCTCTGGGCCGTCCCAGTACACCAGCCCCAAGCATCCAGCGTCATGCATCGAACCTGGACTGGCAACTCGTTTCCTACATGATATTTTAC
>NW_011495048.1:3558272-3558785 GCF_000754665.1 Bison bison bison | reverse complement strand
GTTTTGCCAAATATCAAAATGAATCCGCCACAGTTATACATGTGTTCCCCATCCCGAACCCTCCTCCCTCCTCCCTCCCCATACCATCCCTCTGGGCCGTCCCAGTACACCAGCCCAAGCATCCAGCGTCATGCATCGAACCTGGACTGGCAACTCGTTTCCTACATGACTATTTTTACATGTTTCATTGCCATTCTCCCAAATCTTCCCACCCTCTCCCTCTCCCACAGAGTCCATAAGACTGTTCAATACATCAGTGTCTCTTTTGCTGTCTCGGTTCCCTTTTCTCCACACCCTCTCCAGCATTTATTATTTGTAGACTTTTGGATCGCAGCCATTCTGACTGGTGTGAAATGGTACCTCATAGTGGTTTTGATTTGCATTTCTCTGATAATGAGTGATGTTGAGCATCTTTTCATGTGTTTGTTAGCCATCTGTATGTCTTTTTTGGAGAAATGTCTATTTAGTTCTTTGGCCCATTTTTTGATTGGGTCGTTTATTTTTCTGGAGCTG
>NW_011495048.1:3557933-3558172 GCF_000754665.1 Bison bison bison | reverse complement strand
TTGCCACCTCTTCTTAATATCTTCTGCTTCTGTTAGGTCCATACCATTTGTGTCCTTTATTGAGCCCATTTTTGCATGAAATGTTTCCTTGGTATCTCTAATTTTCTTGAAGAAATCTCTAGTCTTTCCTATTCTATTGGTTTCCTCTATTTCTTTGCACTGATCGCTGAGGAAGGCTTTCTTATCTCTCCTTGCTATTCTTTGGAACTAACAGAAGCAGAAGATATTAAGAAGAGGTG
>NW_011495048.1:3542604-3557833 GCF_000754665.1 Bison bison bison | reverse complement strand
TGGGTCGTTTATTTTTCTGGAGTTGAGCTGTAGGAGTTGCTTGTATATTTTTGAGATTAGTTGTTTGTCGGTTGCTTCATTTGCTATTATTTTCTCCCATTCTGAAGGCTGTCTTTTCACCTTGCTAATAGTTTCCTTTGATGTGCAGAAGCCTTTTACACTGTTGGTGGGAAAATATATATGATTTTTTAATATCTTTAAAATGGCTCAATTTTACTTGTGGGAACATTGTGGGAATGAATGATCAGAAATATGGTGAGGTGAGATTTGTTTTAAAATCAGCAATCAGAATGGTAAAGCCAGCATTCCATGTGTACAATCTGGCTGTTATGATTGCCAAGGCAGAGACATAGACCCTTGAGCAAAATCAAGGAGAAGATTTACTTGGCACAGTGATAAAGAATCCACTTGTCAGTGCAGGAGATACAAGAGACACGGGTTCAGTCCCTGGGTTAAGAAGATGCTCTGGAGAAGGAAATGGAAACCTGCTCCAGTACTTTTGCCTAGAAAATTCCATAAACAGAGGAGCCTGGTTGGACTATGCATATTCCATAGACTATGGAATTGCAAAGAATTGGATGCGACTGAGTACACACACACACACACACACACACACACACACACACAGTACTTTTAGGATTGGTCCTTTTGAACAGTCTTACTTGACACAAGAGCCTTCTGGCTCTTGAATTTCTTCAACTACTTGGATCTATCTCTCTTTCTTGGTTCCTTGCAAATAACTTTTCTCTTTATTCAAGTCAAATTTTTGCATTTTTAGGAAGTCTGTTCTTGGTCTTTTTTGTAACAGTCTGAAATTACATTACTTATGTATTTGTCTCTTTAGTTATTACTATTTGATACATGAACTTCGCCAGAGTAGGAACCTTTCTTTCCCCGTTACATCCTGTGTACCTAAGACACTGCCTGGCATTTACTATTGGCCCTTTTCCCAGGCATTAGTATGCTACTGACCTTATAATCTGTGTCTTCATTTTAATCCTCTCTCTAAACCTCTAATGCCATATATCTAACCTCCAACTGAATACCTCTACTGTCCCCTTCTGATCCTCTGCTGTCCCCTTCTTTTGTTTCAATCTTTCCCAGCATCAGGGTCTATCAGAGAAATCTATTAAAGTTCTTATGTCATGCATTCAGACATTTGAAACAAGTCAAGTCAAAGATGAGATTGAGCAGTATCATAGCATTAGCACTCTCCTGGTGCTAGGAAAGACCTCTTTCCCTGAAAAGTCCAAGGGAAGATCAGGGGAAGTTTTAAAATTTGTGATCATCAATAAGAAGGATTGATCTTTTATTTTTTAAAGGCAGAGTTAGAATAAGCACATTTCTTGTATCTTGCTTTAGTGACACAGGCAAATTTCATAGAATAATTTTGAAATGGTTCAGAATACATTTTAAAGCCATTTTTGTTCACTTTGCCATTCTACATAAAATTATCGGCCTGAAGAACTAAGCAAAGTAGGCTTGGAGAAATATAAACTGTGCAACTTGATATTCTTGGTGAAGGTAGTATCAGGGAGACCATGGAGTGAACAGGTGAAAGGGTAGAAAGAATTCAGAATCCTTTTGCATCAAAGATCTGGTACTAAGCGCACCAAGCCAGATATAAGGAGAGTAAAGAGTGGGAAAAATCACTTGGACAAAATTGTGGGTAATAGATAGGACAAACGAAGAATGAAGGTAGAAATCTCATCATAGAGGCCATAATTCATATAGATAACATCAGTTAGATAGCACTGCCAATTCAATCTGGCATCTATTCAATGCCAGAGTTTGAGCAAACTCTGGGAGGTAGTCAAGGACAGGAAAGACTGATATGCTGTAGTCCAAGGGGTCACAAAGAGTCGGACACATCTTAGCAACTGAACAACAGCAACAGAGTTTCCATTGATGTCATGTGTGGGAGTCCCTGAAGAAGCAGTTGGAACTAGATGGCTTCTGTCCTTTGTTATAAATGTCCCTGGAATCAACATCAATGCAAACACATTATTCACTTAATCAAGACCCGGGTCAGTAATTCTGCCATAACTGAATGATTTAGTTGAGGCCACCACACCTATCTGAGAAGGAGAGCAAGTTAGTATACAAAGCTTGGTTGCCCATCAATAGTCATTGTTAACATGGACCATATGGAGATCAAAAACACAGATACCAAAGTTGCATCTTATTTTGAAAAAAGCATAGAATCAAATCAGTTATATAAAAGATAAATTTAATGGAAGAAAAGAATAAAATATTTTTAAATGAGAAATAATAAACAAAGCTATTTTAGAAGATACTTTAGAAGCTCTCCATGATTAGGAGACTCATTTCCTAAAAATGAACAGCAGTAGATGGAGCAAAGGCTGAATTTAATGTGTTAATGCAAAAAATTTTAAGTTAAAAACAAAATTTTGAGTTCATGGGAAGGAGAGACTCATCAGGAGAAATGAAGAATGTAAGCATTTTGTGCATTTGTTACCAATTTTTTGAATTTCAATAATAAAGAAGCATGAGAGATAAATTACTTATAAAAGAGCAAAAACTTAGATTGATTTCAAACTTTTCTGTCATAAAAATAAACATCAGAAAACTTCAGAAAATCCCACATAGATGTGAGACGATAGTTATGATCAAAGAATCCTACATCCTGTCAAGGTGGCAACATGTAAAGACAACAGAAATATATTATCAGATATGTAAGGGCTCAAAAAACATACCACTATCAAACATTTCCCGGAAAAAAAAAAAACCACAATACTTTGAGGACCTGTCTTTCCTCAAGGTCATCCACCTAGTGATTCAAAGAAAGATGTTCTAGGTGCTGCCCTACCCACAGAACTGTGAAACAACAGCCTGTAAGAACAGCTGATCTAGTTTGACTCATTTGATCATCCATGGAGAATTTCAAATGATAACAGTTCCTAATGACCTTGATTCTTCTGTGGACTCTCTGGTTGCATAATACTTTTCATCTAGGTTTGGAGAAGCAGCCAGAATGGATGCGACATGAAATAGTAACCAAAAAGGTAAACACAGGCAGAAGACACCATCTGTTTTGCTCATTGCAACATCCCCAGTAGCTAACACAATGCCTGGTGCAGATAGATACTCATTAAGTATTTTCGGTTGAATGATTTAAAGGCAATGGGTGAAGGAAACAGCTGTATCTCCTAGCAGCAAGTTCTTTTTAGTAGAATTGAACAAATGCATATTGGGTGCCTCTGTTAAGCACTGACTGGAGCTAAAAAGCCAATGACTGAAGATATAAACACAGAGAGGGTTCACACTGCACCTGGGCTGTTAGGTAGTTTTTGGTTGGAAAGTTCACTGCATTGGTTACATTTTGAGTGAAAGCTAGGATGTGCTTGTCCATGCCAGGCTTCCCAGTAAGGAAAGGTGTAAGAGTCACATCATTTTAAAGTGATAAAGTGGAGAGATTGGCTAGAATATTTGTGTTTACCAGCCTTTCCTGAATGGGACGCTTTCTCTACTTTCCCAAGTTAGTTTTGGGGCCAGGTGAAAGAGTGTGCTAGTATAATAGTATGCTGCTGCTGCTGCTAAGTCGCTTCAGTCGTTTCTGACTCTGTGCGACCCCATAGACAGCAGCCCAACAAGCTCCCCCATCCCTGGGATTCTCCAGGCAAGAATAGTGGAGTGGGTTGCCATTTCCTTATCCAATGCATGAAAGTGAAAAGTGAAAGTGAAGTCGCTCAGTCGTATCCGACTCTTAGCGACCCCATGGACTGCAGCCCACCAGGCTCCTCCATCCATGGAATTTTCCAGGCAAGAGTACTGGAGTGGGGTGCCTTTGCCTTCTCCGAAATAGTATGATAACGTACTGTAAATGTTATAGTTAGGCATTTGACACTTAAGTGAATCAACATATCTGATAGTAGCTTCCTTATTCAGTGTGTATATTATGTTTAGTTCCTGGCTGGAAGGGCAGCTATCTAGAAAGTTCTTCCTTTGGATCTGATAAGAGTAGGACATGGGAATTCCCTGGTGGCCCAGTGGTTAAGACTCCTTGCTTTTTTTTTTTTTTAATTTAATTTAATTTTATTTTTTAACTTCACAATATTGTATTGGTTTTGCCAAAAAATAAAAAAAGACTCCTTGCTTCCAAGATAGGGGATGTGGGCTTGTTCCCTGGTTGGGGAACTAAAATCCCACATGTGGTACAGCATAGTCAAAGAACTAAAAAAACATTTAAAAGGAGTAGGACCATTCACCTTTCTTCTTTTCTCAACAATATAGTCAAATAGGGATGTGAAAACCACTTGGCATATCAGAGATATACATATTTCTAATCTTTTGTAAAACTGATTATTTGGAAAATGGAGTCTGGTGTTCTTATCTGGTCATGCTTAAGGCTTGCGAGTTGAAGTTTCATTTTTAAAAGGGTCAGCACCAGTGTGCCTTGTGCCCTTAGAGCCATGTATTCCCAACAGTAATTACCAAAGAACCTCTTCTCAAGAAGCAATTATTTGCTTTCCAAATAAAGTCACTACAGAATTGTAGAAATGGAAATATTCTTTATTGTCTTCTGTAAAGAAATTGGAAGCTTGGAAAAATAATGTTATCATAATATAACATGGTTGGGATTAAACAGAGTTCAAGAAGTAGTTTTATCATTACCAAAAAGTAAATGGATGTCAGGTGACTTGGGATGCAGGTGGTATGCAGCAGCAGAAATTATGATGCAACATCATATATAATGCTTAAATTGGCACATTACTATCAAATCTGCTAAAAACTAGTCTTATAAAAAAGAAATTATGATGCAACATCAAAAGATTTTCCAGGTATAGTTATAAATCCAAAGTCTAGAAGTAATGGCTAGTTGAGAACCAAAGGAAACAGAAATATTAGAAAAGGCAGGGGATTCAGTAGTGGAGCAGAACATGTTAATTCTGCAGAGGCTTCCTTTAAGGTTAGAGAGTTCTGCATTTAATGTGAGAGATTTTACGAGAGAAAATGTTAATCTTGAGCCTGAATCCTGATTCTCAACTGGTAATAGTTATCTCAGTTGGTAATAGAATACAAGAAAACTTACCCCCAAATTGATATGCTACATGTTTTTTGTTCCCAAGAATGTAACAGTGTATCAAGTATGGGTAGGAGGGAAGCTTGGGTGTTTCCAATCGCTTCTCTGAGCCCTGGTTCTCATGCATCCATTGTCCTCACCTCTGATTTGGAATCAGTGGTAGTGATTGGTCTGACTGTTGAAAATATTTCTTGTTTCATTTTCATTAATGTGGAACAGTGTTTCTAAAACTGTAGTTGGCACACATATAGGGTCATTCAGACATATTTTTAAGGTTCTAACAAACTTACAAAATCTTATATTTTGTGTTTCTGCATTTTTGATAGTGTAAAAGTTAATACAAATATATTCTAGGAAGTGGCATTGTGAATATCTGAATATGGCATGGTTAATATATTTATTAATATTCACAATGCCACTTCATAGAATATAACCATATAATTTCTGTGCCTGAGTTTGTATTTGTATTTAATATTCATATTAAAGGAAGGTCAAGTGATATCATAGGATGTTGTTAAGGATTGAGGTTTTACAATAATTCAAATAATGAAAATAAATTGTTTCATTAAGTTCTCATAGGACGTGAGAATACATAGGCTGCCATTAGCTGGACCACATTTCTTGCAGGCTAGACTGGCCTTTTTCACCTGGCAGTCTCACCTACACTTACCTAATTCAGAAATTTGAAAAAGAGCAGATACATGTGTTTGTATAACTGAATCGCTTTGCTGTGCACCTGAAACTAAGACAACATTGTTAATCAACAATACTCCAATATAAAATGAAAACAAACAAACAAAATTTTACTAACAGAAAAAATGCTTCATACAGAGGCCAGATTCAGACACTGTTGGACAGCACCAGCTCTGAAACCAGCCAGCACCAGCTGTTAAGTGAGCTACCACGGGTGTCAAGCCCAGTGGAGCCTTCAGGTAACCATAGCATCAGCTGATATTTGACTATGACTGCACATAATCCCAGGTAAGAACTTCCCGATGAGCCCAGACTGCCAGTGAAATCATGAATTATTTTAAGTCATTAAACTTGGACTGATTTGTTATTCAACAAAATATAAAACAAATGCACCATTGTAAAATTGCTAAAAACTAAAGACAAAAGATTTCCAAGAAGCCAATAAAGGAAAAAAAAGACGTATCACTTTAAAAGTAGCAACAATGAAGCGGATAAATGACTTCTAAATAAAAGAGGCTAGAAGACTGTGCTGCTACTGCTAAGTCACATCAGTCATGTCCGATTCTGTGTGACCCCGTAGACGGCAGCCCACCAGTCTCCCATTCCTGGGATTCTCCAGGCAAGAATATGGAGTGGGTTGCCATTTCCTTCTCCAGTGCATAAAAGTGAAGACTGTGAGATATATTTAAAGACTTGTAAGAAGATAATTGCCAATCTAAAATTCTGTAATCAGTGAAAATATTCTTCATATATAAAGGTGAAATAATGGAATATTTCCCAAATCTATGCAATGTAAGAGGGGCAATAAAAAACAAGGGTGAGTGGGGAAAAGTAAATGATATTAAGATTTTTAAGCACTAAATTATGTCTTTTAGAATTCATAATACATGTGAATGTAAAATACCTGACAACAATAGCACAAAAGACAAAAAAATAATAAATGTATATAATATGTTGTAAGTTACAGGTATAGTCCAGGAAGTGGTAAAGCTGATAAGTTAATACTGATTCTAAACAAGACAAAAGATACCATTGTAATCTCTAGAACAATCACTACAACAAAAATGCAAAACCAACAACCTAATTGAGAGAAATAAGTGAAATAAAAACAAATAGCAAGAAAAAAGATGAAGGATCAAGGTTCAGAATATGGGAAAATAGTACTAACATGGTATTTGAAAACCTAGATATATCAGTAATTTAATAAACTTCAAATGGACTAAAAATTCCATCCAAAATCATATTGTCAAGCTGCAGTAATAAAAATAAAATTTACCTAATTACAAGACACATATATTAAAGTAATAGAAAAGTTGAAAGTAAAAGTGTGGGGGGAAATCATATTCTGCTTCATTAGTATTCAGGAAAATCAAATAAAACCAAAGTGAGTTATTATTTCACAACTTCACATTGGCCACAATAAAAAAAGAATATTTGGAGCTGCTGAGAATACACAGTAACTACACCTTTTGTACTTTGTGTCTATAACAAAATTTTTTATCAGAGAGCTGAAGTTGCAGGGCAACAAGCCTATCCAAAATATAAAGAAAGACAGGTACAAGAGACAGGGAATAAGCACTCATTTATCTGCAGCAGACATCCAATCATAAACAAGCTGGTGAAATAATTCAGATAGAATTTTCAAATGGATAACAGCCAGTCATGTGCCAGCGTGAGGGTGTAGAATTCCTGAGTCACATACACCATAGGAACTTGCATCCATTGTCAGACTCATAAGAAAAATTGGAGCTAGTATGAGAATTTTATCTTCTGGTTCAGTCCTTGAAGAGAGGAACAAGAGTTTTTAAAGATGTAGCATAAATTGTTTTCTGTGATGTCCTCTGTAATAAAACATGTCTTGATGGTTCAGCTGGTAAAGAATCTGCCTGCAATGCAGGAGACCTGGGTTTGATCCCTGGGTTGGGAAAATCCCCTGGAGAAGGGAAAGGCTACCCACTCCAGTATTCTGACCTGGAGAATTCCATGGACTGGACAGTCCATGGGGTCTCAAAGAGTCAGACACGACTAAACAACTTTCACTAAGCTTCTTAGGACAAGGCAGCAAATCTTATTACCTTCAGTGTACAGGTGAAGATACCTTGCAGCTGGGAGAATAAAGAATAAAATCCAGTACTCCTACAAGAGAGGTAAAAATATGTTCTGGAAGCAAACCGTTAAATATCACTTTCTTCTGGGCAGGGGCAGGACCTCTGGGAAGGACCTGTCTCCAAAACAAATGAATCCAATGCTCCCCTAAGACTTAGGCTGAGCTATAACTACAGAGAACACCCTTCTCTTACTTGCTTTCCCTAACTAGGCTAGCAAGCATTGACAGTAACAGCAATATACTGCTGGGAGAGATGAAGAACATAGAAGGAGATCTTCTCTGGGATATAAGCACAACAGGGAATCTAAAGTTAAAAGTGCAGCAAGCTTGAGATAAAATCTTTTGCAAACCTGCCCCTATCCTAAAGACGAGATAATATGAGAAGAATTTGAAGACTGTGGTGTTCTAATGGTAACTATAGCAACAACAAGAAAAGGGAATCCAATCCAACATCTAACTACAAGGGCTCAAACTCCCTCACTAAGGTCCAGAAAAAGACAAAGCAAGTCTATTTCCAGTTATAAATAATTATTACTCAGATTCTATTGTCCTGCAAAATATTTCTGAATTTCAACAAAAAATTATAAGACACATGTACAAAAAAAGGTCAGGAAAAAATATCACATTATCAAAACACAAATCAGGGGATTTCCCTGGTGGTCCAGTTGTTGAGTGTCCACTTTCCAATGCAGGGACATGGGTTCAATCCCTAGTTGGGGAGCTAGGATCTCACTCACTGCGGGGTAACTAAGCCCAGGAACACAACTGAACTTATTTACAAAACTGCAAGCACTGAGCCCACAGAGCACAACTAGAGAAGACCCCACACTGCAAAGAGAAGCCTATGCACTGCAAAGGGAAGCCCACGTGTCTGCCACTAGAGAAAGCTTGTGAGCTGCAATGAAGAGCCCGAGCAGCCAAAATAAAAATGAATAAATAAAAAAAAATTTAATAGGCTATGTATTATTTAAAAAATACAAATCAATAAATAGGACCAGATTCAGATATGGTATTCAATACAGACTATCAAATGGGGGATAACTGTTTAATATGTTAAAGTCCCTAATGAAGAAAAGAGGACAAGAATGATCTGATGAGGAACTTAAGCAGAGAGATAAAAACTATTAAAAAAAAAGATTTAAATTAAGATGCTAACAATGCTAAAAATATGATAACTGAGATGAATACTGCCTTTGAAAAGCAAATCAGAACACGCATCCAAGCAAGGAAAGAATCAATGAACTTAAAAACTTACTAGCAGAAATTGCCAAACTAAAACACAAATTAAAAAGAGTAAAAAAAATAGAAAAGGACATTTAACAACTATGGAACAAAATGAAATAATTTCTCATACTTGTAATTAGAATGTCAAAAGAAGAAGAGAAAGAGGAAAGGAAAGGTGAAACATTTGAAAAGATAATGCCCAAGAATTTTGAAAAACTAGACACAAACCCACAGATCAAAGAAGCTCAGAGAATAACAAACAAGCTTACATACACACACAGACACAGGTACATACACCACAGCCTCACACATATAGACACAATATAGTCACTGCTGAAAAACAAAGTAATTTTAAAATCTCGAAGGTTCCAGAGAAAAAAAGACATGTTACATACAGAATGACAAAGATAATAATTATGGCATATTTACATCAGAAATTATGTTTGCCAGATCCAAATCAGAAAGATGTAAAATTGCCTGTCTGCATATTACATGATTTTATATATAGAAAACTCTAAAGACCCTGCCAAAAACTGTAAAAACTAATAAAGGAATTCAGTAAAGTTGCAGGATACAAAATCAACCTACAAAAATCAATTCTATTTCTATACATTTCCAATAAACTATTAGGAAAGACGTTGTAAAAAAGCCAATTACAATAGCAGCAAAAATATAAAAATATTTAGGAAAAATTTTAACCAAGCAAGTAAAAGATCTATATCCTGAGATGAGGGTGACAGAGATGGTGGCACCTTGCGACAGACATTTATAAGAACATGATCGACTCAAAGGACATGAGTTTGAGCAAACTCCAGGAGTCAGTGAAGGACAGGGAAACCTGGCATTGGACACAACTGAGTGACTGGACAATCAATCAATCCATAAAATACTGATGAAAGAAAAGACACAAATAAATTGAATGACATTCTATGTTAATGGAGTGAAAGAATATTACCTATTGCTCGTTCTACCTAAAGCAATGCAGAGATTCAAGGCAATCCCTATCAAAATTCCAATAGCATTTTTCATAAAAACAGAAAAAAAACAAACTTAAAAAATTTGTTTGGAACCACAGAAGACCACAAACAGGTTATGCAGTTTTGAGCAAAAACAGAGCTGGAGGCATCGCACTTACTAACTTCAAAGTATATTACAAAGCATACTGTTCAAAACACTGTGGTCCTGGAAAACAAAAAGAAAAACATACGTACCAACGGGATACAATGGTGTACGTTCCTCAGTCGCTTCAGTCATGTCTGACTTTCTGTGACCCTATGGACTACAGCCTTCCAGGCTCCTCTGTCCATGGGATTTCTCAGGCAAGAATACTGGAATGGGTTGCCATGCACTCCTCCAGGGGATCTTCCCAACCCAGGAATAGAACCTGTGTCTCCTATGTCTCGGAGAAGGCAATGGCACCCCACTCCAGTACTCTTGCCTGGAAAATCCCATGGATGGAGGAGCCTGGTAGGCTGCAGACCATGGTGTGGCTAAGAGTCGGACACCACTGAGCGACTTCACTTTCACTTTTCATTTTCATGCATTGGAGAAGGAAATGGTAACCCACTCCAGTATTCTTGCCTGGAGAATCCCAGGGATGGCGGAGCCTGGTGGGCTGCCGTCTATGGGGTCGCACAGAGTCGGACACGACTGAAGTGACTTAGCAGCAGCAGCCGTAGCTCCTACGTCTCCTGCATTGGCAGGCAGGTTCTTTACTACTAGTGCCATTTGGGAAGCCCAGAATAGAATAGACAGCACCGAAATAAACCCATGAATATATGGTTAACCAATTTTCTACAAAATAACCAAGAATATGCACTGTAAAAGGAATAATCTCTTCAATAAACAGTGTTGGGAAAACAGGATAATAAAAGCAAAAATTATATTGAGATTTTATATCGTACACAAAAATAAAGTCAAATGGACTAAAGACTTAAATGCAAGACCTGATATTCTAAAATTCTTAGAGAAAAATATAAGGGACAATCTCTCTCACATAGGTGTGGCAATGACTTCACACGAAAAGCACAAGCAACAAAAGCAAAAATAAGATTATACCAAACTAAAAAATTTCTATACAGCAAAGAAAATAATTAACAGAATGAAAAGGCAACCTACAGAATGAGGAAAATATTTGTAAACCATATATTTGAATGAAAATGGGATTTATCTACAAAGTTTATAAGGAACTACCACAACTTAGCAAATAATAATAATAATATCCTGACTTAAAAATGGGTACAGGAGCTGAACAGATATTTTTCTAAAGAAGGTATACAAATGGATAACAGGTACATGAAAAGATGCTTAACATAACTGATCAATAGGGAAATGCAAATCAAAACCATAATGAGATAAATCATCTCACACCTGTTGTCATTTAGTTAAGTCCTGTCTGACTCTTTTATGACCCCATGGACTATAGCCTGCCAGGCTCTCCTGTGTCCATGGGATTTCCTAGGCAAGAATACTGGAAGGAGTTGCCATTTCCTTCTCCAGGGGATCTTCCTGATCCAAAAATCGAACCTGTGTCTCCTGCACTGGCAGGCAGATTGTTAACCACTGAGCCACCAGGAAAGACCTTCACATGTGTTAGGGTGAGTATTAGCAAAAAGTCAAAGAATAACAGTGTTGGTGAGGATAATAAGAAAAGGAAATACTTGTGCGTTATTGGTAAGAATGTAAATTGCTAAAGCCATTAATAGGGAACAGTATGGAGGTACCTCAAAAAATTAAAAATAGAGCCACCATACTATCCAGCAACTTCACTTCTCAGTATAAATCCAAAGGAAATAAAAATCACTATATTGAAGCATCATCTGCACTTACATGTTAATTGCAGCATTATTCACAGTAGTCAACATATGCAAACAAACTAAATGTTCACGGACAGATGAAATGAAGAAGAAAAATGTATATATGTACAAACACAGAAAGACACAATGGAATGTTATTCAGTGCTAAAGAAGGAAACTCATATAACAACATGGATAAAGCTTGAAAGATAGTGATAAAGACAAATACAGAAAGAGAAATAAATCTTTATCTTACTTAAATGTGGAATCTATATGCAGAACTCATAGCAATAGACAGTAGGAGATGGATACCAGAAAGTACAGATTAGAAGAAACAGGGACATATTGATCAAAGGATACAGACTTTTCACTACAAGATGAATAAATTCTGCAGACGTAATGGGCAGCCTGGTGACTATAGTTAACAGTAATGCATTGTTTTCATTAAATTTGCTAACCGAGTAAATCTCAACTATCAACCCAATCACACAAACACACACACAAGTAAATGTGGAAGGTGACTGGTGTGTTAATTAATTAGTAATCATTTTACAATGTATACATATATCAAAACACCCCATTTGTCAAAAGTAAATAAATAAATTATATATGCCATAAAACAATGGAGTGATATCATTAAAGTGGTGAAAGGAAAAACTCAAGAATTCCAAAGTAAAAATAGGCCCTGGTGGCTCAGATGATAAACAATTTGCCTTCTATGCAGGAGACCCAGATTCTAGCCCTGGGTTGGGAAGATCCCCTGGAGAAGGAATTGGCAACCCACTCCAATATTCTTGCCTGGAGAATTCCATGGATAGAGGCACCTGGCAAACTACAGTCCATGGGGTCACAAGGTGTCGGACACGTCTGAACAACTAACACACACACAGTGAAGAAGCAGAGACTTTTCTGTTAAAATAGGGATGGAGGAAATTTATTTTATGTGTAATTGATTTGCACTACAAAAAAACGTTCAAAAAATCATTGGGCAGAAGCAATACAATTTTAAACAAAAACTTGGATCTACAGAAAGAAATGACATATCAGAAGTCAAGTTAATATTCTTTTATTTTCTTAATTTCAGACTCTAAACAACCTTGTCCAGTTATATTTTCCTATAACGGTATAATTATTTCTGTGCTGTCAATAAGAGTAGCCAGACTGTTGAACACTTGAGATGTGGCAAGTGTTACTGGGGAACTAAATTTAAAATTTCACTGAATTTCAATTAATTTAAGTGTAGTCATATGCAGCTAGGGACTGCTTTATTAAATTTTGCAGCTCTAATATTTAATATTATCTAAGCCAGAAAATGTAGTAAAGGTATAGTGTGTATAAGGTAAATTTCATCATACTTTAGTTATAATTTAAAATGTGAAAAACTCTGTCATAGCCAAAGCAGCAAGATTTATAATAGAAGAATCATTATATTTAAATTTTAATATGTACTAATGAAATGCCTTCAGTATCTATGATATAGTTCATTTCCAAAAGAAATTATTATGAATCCAGAACAAGGAGTATGGTTTAAAATGCTATTTTACATTTCCAGTTAAGTCACCCATCAATCCTTTTAGCTTGGTATTCTAAGTATTATTTCTCTTGCTGTTCTTTCCCCCCATTCTCCATACCCCTACTCAGTGCTTTTACTTTCTCTGGTCTCTCTTCCCTGCTCCTGTTCCAGAATGCAGGCCCTTTCCAGCAGAGGGTCTAAGATTCTTCTGTCTCTCCATGAAAGAAAATCCCACGCAAGCACATCAACCTCAAGGCACCTTCTTTATTTATCAGCAACGATGAAAATGTCTGAATATGACATTGAACAAAAGTGAACTCCATATCTAAGAGAAATAAAGATTCCTAGGAATTCTCCTGTGAATTAATCTCTTTCCTTTGCTTTTTTTCAGAGTTTCCCATAAACTTTTTTTTTCATTCTCAAATCTTTTTTTCCAGCCATTTTTTTTTTCTTAAGACTCTGTGATGCCTGTCTACAGTGTGTTCTTTTCGTAAGTTGTGAGTGTAAAGATGGAAGCCTCCTACTGGGAGAAAAGCAAGACCAGAAACTTGTCTCCTAGATAGAAATAACATATTTTTTCCCTTTTGTTCTAGGTACAAATACAGGGGAAAAAGGTAAGGTGTAGAAAAGAAGGTGACAGAAGTTAGTCTCATTCTTCCTCTTAGGGGGCACCTATTCAATATTCTCTATGAACTTTCACTTTGTATGAGCATTAAATAAAGCAGATATGGTCCCTCCCTTTACAGAGATTATAGTCTCTTAGGAAGCATCAAAGGAGAGGGACAAATCAAAATTCCAAATGAATATGTACCACAAAGTATTGTCAATGCAGTACACTTGCCTGGATAATCCCATGGATGGAGGAGCCTGGTGGGCTGCAGTCCGTGGGGTCGCTAGGAGTCGGACACAACTGAGCGACTTCACTTTCTCTTTTCACTTTCATGCATTGGAGAGGGAGGTGGCAACGCACTCCAGTGTTCTTGCCTGGAGAATCCCAGGGACGAGGGAGCCTGGTGTGCTGCCGTGTCTGGGGTCACACAGAGTCGGACACGACTGAAGTGACTTAGCATAGCATAAAAATTTCTCCTTTGTGTGAATATTACAGATGACTTTCAAATACTCCGATTTTGAATGTACCTCAATTTTTAATTTTTAATGTATTTTTTACTTCATGTGGGTTTCTTTAATTATATTCAGCGAAATGTCCTGCTTATTCTACTATTGTACCCATTATGAAGCACCTTAGATGAGATTGAATGTTAACATTACTGCTCCTTTACTGTGCTAGGTAATATCAGGATCAGTGAATATCAGATCAGATCAGATCAGTCGCTCAGTCCTATCCGACTCTTTGTGACCCCATGAATCGCAGCACGCCAGGCCTCCCTGTCCATCACCAACTCCTGGAGTTCACTCAGACTCACATCCATCGAGTCAGTGATGCCATCCAGCCATCTCATCCTCTGTCGTCCCCTTCTCCTGCCCCCAATCCCTCCCAGCATCAGAGTCTTTTCCAATGAGTCAACTCTTCGCATGAGGTGGCCAAAGTACTGGAGTTTCAGCTTTAGCATCATTCCTTCCAAAGAAATCCCAGGGCTGATCTCCTTCAGAATGGACTGGTTCGATCCCCTTGCAGTCCAAGAGACTCTCGAGAGTCTTCTCCACAGTTCAAAAAGCATCAATTCTTCGGCGCTCAGCCTTCTTCACAGTCCAACTCTCACATCCATACATGACCACAGGAAAAACCATAGCCTTGACTAGACGAACCTTTGTTGGCAAAGTAATGTCTCTGCTTTTGAATATGCTATCTAGGTTGGTCATAAATTTCCTTCCAAGGAGTAAGCGTCTTTTAA
>NW_011495048.1:3542179-3542504 GCF_000754665.1 Bison bison bison | reverse complement strand
GAAACGTTAGGCTGGAAGAAGCACAAGCTGGAATCAAGATTGCTGGGAGAAATATCAATAACCTCAGATATGCAGATGATACCACCCTTATGGCAGAAAGTGAAGAGGAACTAAAAAGCCTCTTGATGAAAGTGAAAGAGGAGAGTGAAAAAGTTTGCTTAAAGCTCAACAATCAGAAAATGAAGATCATGGCATCTGGTCCCATCACTTCATGGGAAATTGATGGGGAAACAGTGGAAACAGTGTCAGACTTTATTTTGGGGGCTCCAAAATCACTGCAGATGGTGACTGTAGCCATGAAATTAAAAGACACTTACTCCTTAAG
>NW_011495048.1:3541679-3542079 GCF_000754665.1 Bison bison bison | reverse complement strand
TGCTGCTGCTAACTGCTAAGTCACCTCAGTCGTGACCGACTCTGTGTGACCCCATAGGTGGCAGCCCACCAGGCTGCCCCATCCCTGGGACTCTCCAGGCAAGAACATTGGAGTGGGTTGCCATTTCATTCTCCAGTGCATGAAAGTGAAAAGTGAAAGTGAAGTCGTTCAGTCGTGTCTGACCCTTAGCGGCCCCATGGACTGCAGCCTACCAGGCTCCTCCGTCTATGCGATTTTCCATGCAAGAGTACTGGAGTGGGGTGCCATTATAAGTTAAATAAACAGGGTGACAATATACAGCCTTGACGAACTCCTTTTCCTATTTGGAACCAGTCTGTTGTTCCATGTCCAGTTCTAACTGTTGCTTCCTGACCTGCATACAGATTTCTCAAGAGGCAGA
>NW_011495048.1:3540060-3541300 GCF_000754665.1 Bison bison bison | reverse complement strand
CCAGTCCTGTGGCCACTGCTGAGTTCTCCAAATTTGCTGGCATATTGAGTGCAGCACTTTCACAGCATCATCTTTCAGGATTTGGAATAGCTCAACTGGAATTCTATCACCTCCACTAGCTTTGTTCGTAGTGATGCTTTCTAAGGCCCACTTGACTTCACATTCCAAGATGTCCGGCACTAGGTCAGTGACCACACCATCGTGATTATCTGGGTCATGAAGATTTTTTTTGTACAGTTCTTCTGTGTATTCTTTCCATCTCTTCTTAATATCTTCTGCTTCCGTTAGGTCCATACCATTTCTGTCCTTTATCGAGCCCATCTTTGCATGAAATGTTCCTTTGGTATCTCTGATTTTCTTGAAGAGATCTCTAGTCTTTCCCATTCTGTTGTTTTCCTCTATTTCTTTGTACTGATCACTGAAGAAGGCTTTCTTATCTCTTCTTGCTATTCTTTGGAACTCTGCATTCAGATGTTTATATCTTTCCTTTTCTCCTTTGCTTTTCACATCTCTTCTTTTCACAGCTATTTGTAAGGCCTCCTCAGACAGCCATTTTGCTTTTTTGCATTTCTTTTCCATGGCTATCATCTTGATCCCTGTCTCCTGTACAATGTCATGAACCTCATTCCATAGCTCATCAGGCAGTCTATCTATCAGATCTAGGCCCTTAAATCTATTTCTCACTTCCACTGTATAATCATAAGGGATTTGATTTAGGTCATACCTGAATGGTCTAGTGGTTTTCCCTACTTTCTTCAATTTAAGTCTGAATTTGGCAATAAGGAATTCATGGTCTGAGCCACAGTCAGCTCCTGGTCTTGTTTTTGCTGACTGTATAGAGCTTCTCCATCTTTGGCTGCAAGAATATAATCAATCTGATATTGGTGTTGACCATCTGGTGATGTCCATGTGTAGAGTCTTCTCTTGCCTTATTGGCAAAATTCTATTAGTCTTTGGCCTGCTTCATTCTGTATTCCAAGGCCAAATTTGCCTGTTACTCCAGGTGTTTCTTGACTTCCTACTTTTGCATTCCAGTCCCCTATAATGAAAAGGACATCTTTTTTGGATGTTAGTTCTAAAAGGTCTTGTAGGTCTTCATAGAACCGTTCAACTTCAGCTTCTTCAGCATTACCAGTTGGGGCATAGATTTGGATTACTGTGATACTGAATGGTTTGCCTTGGAAACGAACAGAGATCATTCTGTCGTTTTTGAGATTGCATCCAAGTACTGCATTTCGGA
>NW_011495048.1:3539492-3539852 GCF_000754665.1 Bison bison bison | reverse complement strand
GGAACCCTCTTACACTGTTGGTGGGAATGCAAACTAGTACAGCCACTATGGAGACCAGTGTGGAGATTCCTTAAAAAAACTGGAAATAGAACTGCATTATGACCTAGCAATCCCACTGCTGAACATACACACCAAGGAAACCAGAATGGAAAGAGACACTTGTACCCCAATGTTCATCACAGCACTGTTTGTAATAGCCAGGTCATGGAAGCAACCTAGATGTCCATCAGCAGACGAATGGATAAGAAAGCTGTGGTACATATATACAATGGAGTACTACTCAGCCATTAAAAAGAATACATTTGAATCAGTTCTAATGAGGTGGATGAAACTGGAGCCTATTATACAGAGTGAAGTAAG
>NW_011495048.1:3537824-3539392 GCF_000754665.1 Bison bison bison | reverse complement strand
TCTCTCCACCATGACCCACCCATCTTGGGTTGCCCCACGAGCATGGCTTAGTTTCACTGAGTTAGACAAGGCTGTGGTTCTAGAGGTGCAAAAAGGAAAAGCTAAAATAAGATAGATGAAGGACACTTGACCAACCCTGAGTTGAATAAATTTTCAGAGTTTCATGCCATGGCAGATTTGTTTCCATAAAGAAAATTTAATAACTTAATCCAACAGCAATCTAGATTTTTGGAATGATACCATTTATATTCATAGAAATAATATCAGTTATTTTACCATAATTTCCAAATATGAAGAGGGAATCAATGAGTAGGAACTAAGTCTAAGATCGTTGTTATTGTTTTTCAGTAGCTGAGTCATGTCCCACTCTTTGCACCCCCATGGACTGCAACACGTCAGGCCTTCTTGGCCCTCACCATCTCCCAAAGTTTGCCCAAGTTCGTGTCCATTGCATCAGTGATGCCATCCAGCCATCTCATCCTCTGATGCCTTCTTCTGCCCTCAGTCCTTCCTAGCATCAGATATTTATCCAATGAGTCAGCTGTTCACATCAGATAAACAAAATACTGGAGCTTCAGCTTTCAGCAACAGTTCTTCCAACAAGTATTTAGAGTTAATTTTCTTTAAGATTGACTGGTTTCATCTCCTTGCTATGCAAGGGACTCTCAGGAGCCTTCTACAGTACCAGAGTTTGAAAGCATCAGTTCTTCAATGCTCTGCCTTCTTTATGGTCCAGCTCTCACAACCATAAATGACCACTGAGAAGACCATAGCCTTGACTATATGGACCTTTGTCAACAGAGTAATATCTGTGCTTTTCAACACACTGTCTAGGTCTGTAATAGCTTTCCTGCCAAGAAGCAATCGTCTTCTGATTTCATGCCTGCAGTTACCGTCTGCAGCAATTTTAGAATAAAAAAAAAAAAAGTAAATCTATCACTGCTTTCACTTTACCCCTTCTATTTTCCTAAAAGTAATGGATCCAGATGCCAAGATCTTAGATTTTTAAATATTTAGTCTTAAGCTGGCTCTTTCACTTTCCTCCTTCACCCTCATCAAGAGGTTCTTTAGTTCCTCTTTGCTTTCTGCCATTAGATTGGTATCAACCACATATCTGAGATTGTTGACGTTTCTCCCAACTATCTTGATTTTTGTCACTCATCCAGCCCAGCATTTCTCATGATGTGATTAGCATATATGTTAAACAAATAGGGTGACAATCGACAGCCCTGTCATACTCCTTTCTCAATCTTGAACCAATCATTTGTTCCATGCAGTGTTCTAACTTGCTTCTTGACCCGTGTACAGGTTTCTTAAGAGACATACAGATGGCTAACAAACACATGAAAAGATGCTCAACATCACTCATTATCAGAGAAATGCAAATCAAAACCACTATGAGGTACCATTTCATGCCAGACAAAATGGCTGCGATCCAAAAGTCTACAAGCAATACATGCCGGAGAGGGTGTGGAGGAAAGGGAACCCTCTTACACTGTTGGTGGGAATGCAAACTAGTACAGCCACTATGGAGACCAGTGTGGAGATTCCTTAAAAAAACTGGAAAT
>NW_011495048.1:3511809-3537724 GCF_000754665.1 Bison bison bison | reverse complement strand
CCCCAATGTTCATCACAGCACTGTTTGTAATAGCCAGGTCATGGAAGCAACCTAGATGTCCATCAGCAGACGAATGGATAAGAAAGCTGTGGTACATATATACAATGGAGTACTACTCAGCCATTAAAAAGAATACATTTGAATCAGTTCTAATGAGGTGGATGAAACTGGAGCCTATTATACAGAGTGAAGTAAGCCAGAAAGAAAAACACCAATACAATATACTAACGCATATATATGGAATTTAGAAAGATGGTAACAATAACCCTGTATACGAGATAGCAAAAGAGACACTGATGTATAGAACAGTCTTTTGGACTCTGTGGGAGAGGGAGAGGGTGGGAAGATTTGGGAGAATGGTATTGAAACATGTATAATATCATATATGAAACGAGTCGCCAGTCCAGGTTCGATGCACGGTACTGGATGCTTGGGGCTGGTGCACTGGGACGACCCAGAGGGATGGTATGCGGAGGGAGGAGGGTTCAGGATGGGGAACATGTGTATACCTGTGGCGGATTCATGTTGATATATGGCAAAACCAATACAATATTGTAAAGTTAAAAAATAAAATTAAAAAAAAGAAATAAAAAAAAAAAGAGACAGGTAAGATGGTCTGGTATTCCCATCTCTTTAAGAGCTTTCCACAGTTTGTTATGATCCACACAGTCATAGGCTTTAGCATAGTTGATGAAACAGAGGTTGATGGTTTTCTGGATTTCTCTTGTTTTCTCTATGATCCGGCAAATGTTGTCACTTTGATCTCTAGTTCCTCTGCCTTTTTTAAACCCAGCTTGGACATCTGGAAGTTCCTGGTTTGCTTAATGCTGAAGCCTAGGATGCAAGATTTTAACCATGACCTAACTAGCATGGGAGAGGAGTGCAATTGTCCAATGGTTAGCATAATCTTTAGTACTACCCTTCTAGGTAATTGGGATGAGAATTGACCTTTTCCAGTCTTGTGGCCACTGCTGGGTCTTCCAGATGTGCTGACATATTGAATACAACACCTTGATGGTATCATCCTTTGGAGTTTTGAATACCTCTACTGGAATTCCATCCCATCCACTAGCTTTATGAACAGCAGCACTTCCTAAGGTCCACTTGACATTGCTTTCCAGAATATTTGGCTCTGGGTTACTGCCCACACCTTCGTAGTAATCCGATTCATTAAGATCCTTTTTGTACAGTTCTTCTATGTATTCTTTTCATCTCTTCTTTTTCTCTTCAGCATCTACTAGGTATCTACTATTTATGCCCTTTTATTGTGCCCATCTTTGGGTGAAATGTTCCCTTGATAGTTCCAATTTTCCTGAGGAGATCTCTGCTGCTGTTGCTGCTGCTGCTGCTGCTAAGTCGCTTCAGTCGTGTCCGACTCTGTGCAACCCCATAGATGGCAGCCCACCAGGCTCCACCATCTCTGGGATTCTCCAGGCAAGAATACTGGAGTGGGTTACCATTTCCTTCTCCAATGCATGAAAGTGAAAAGTTAAAGTGAAGTTGCTCAGTTGTGCCCGATTCTTAGCGAACCCATGGACTGCAGCCTACCAGGCTCCTCCATCCATGGGATTTTCCAGGCAAGAGTACTGGAGTGGGGTGCCATTGCCTTCTCTGAGGAGATCTCTAGTCTTTCCCTTTCTGTCATTCTAGTTTTATCCAGTGTTCATTTAAGAAGGCCTTATTGTCTTTCCTTGCTATTCTTTGAAACTCTGCATTTAGTTGGATGTCTAAGATTGTGCAGTGTCAAATCAGAAGTTAAGAGGCAAAAGTAATGTGATTTTTAAAACTCAAGACCAAGATACAGAGTGAAGATGGTAGGAGAATTATGTAGAAGGACAGGAATACAACCCAGACCATGCAAGGATGATTAAGAAGAGGGCACAGCTCTACAGGTTTATAAGAAAGGAAGCTGGTAGAAGCAGAAACCTGGAGTATTGGTACAGACTTCTCTGGTTCAGAAACTAACAGAAGGAACTGCGAAATCCAAGAAAACTGGACAGAGAGGAGCCTAGGTTAGAGTATGGCTACACCTCAGGAGCACTTCCAGGAATCCTTAGCTCATATTTTTCTTAAAAGCAAGTTGTTCTAGTTCAGTTGAGCTACTATAACAAATATATACCCACAGTCTGGCTGGATTTAAAAATAAACATTTTTTTCTCATAGTTCTGAAAGTCTAACATCAAATGTGCTGAAAGATTTCAGTGTGTAGTGAAGACCTACTCCCTGGTTCATAGTCATCTATCTTCTCTGTGAGTCTTCATGTGGCAGAAGAGGCAAGAGAGCTCTATGTGTCTCCTGTATAATGGCATTAAACTTATTCATGAAGGCTCCATCTTCATGATCTAATAACCTCCCTATTGCTCCACCTCCAAATACCATCACATTGCAGACTAAGTTTTGGTATATGAATTTGGGGATGACACAAACATGCAGTCTATATTCCAGGGTTGATGTTTAGCCCTGAAGTACTGGAGGGAGAGAGGCCATTCCTACTGAGACAAGCTGGACCACAAAACCTGGAGGACCACTCTGGGGTGGGGGTGACTTTAGAGAATGATAAAGGTGAGATATTAGAAGAACTCAGTCCCAAACCCAAGTTTAATGTCCATAGGTTGCACATGAAGCCAATCAAGGGATTGAAACACCAGAAGGCTATAGCCTGGCAAGGCTGAAGGAGAGCAATCTCCTGAGTAACTCCTGTGATGTAATCTGGGTCATGCCATGGCCAGTGCATATCAGCAGACATGTCAGCTGGCCTCAGAAGTTTAGCATGAGGGAATTGGGGGATGTAGGAAAGCATTTGGGGGTGTCAAAGTTGCTGTGACAGAGGAAGTTCTAGCCAGGAGATATCAGCAATGGTTATGTGTGAATTCAGCATTTGTGAAGCCTAAAGCTTTAAGACTCTTTATTTATGTGCTCTTTTGGCACTAGTGGTAAAGAATCCACCTGCAATGCAGGAGATGTAAGAGACACAGGTTTGATCCCTGGGTAGAGTAGATCCCCTGGAGGAGAGCATGGCAACACACTCCAGTATTCTTGCCTGGAGAATCCTAAGGATAGAGAAGCCTGGTGGGCTACAGTCCATAGGGTCACAAAGAGTCAGACACAGCTGAAGTGAATTAGCATGAACAGTAGCAAAGAATTTTTCAGAAATTTGCTGATAATTTACACTTAAACTTGGGTGTCATACAAGGGCTATGGAATGGGGAGAAAATATAATTGGTCTATGGTGATTCTCATCTACATAAGGAAATACAATATGCACAGTATTCCAATCTGCTACTGCCAACTTGACTCCTGTCTCAACTCTGTAGATCTTAATCACATTCTGAGACCTCAACCTATTGTCACTTCCCTGATTTTAGCTTGTCACCTCCTCTCCCTGAAGTATCTGCTGCTAAAGTCTCTTTGTTTTACTCTATAACAATTTTTCTAGCCATTGGCAGTTTTTTTCAGTTACCTTCACATCAGTACACTCACCTGCACTTGACAAAACTCAGTGTCCCAGAAATAGGTTGTTGCTCAGTTGTGTTAGACTGTTTGCAATACCATGGACTGCAGCATGCCAGTCTTTCCTGTACTTCACTATCTCCTGGAGTTTGCTAAACCTCATGTCCATTGAGTCAATGATGCCATCCAACCATCTCATCCTCTGTCACCCCCTTCTCCTCTTGCCCTCAGTCTTTCCTGCCATCAGAGTCTTTTCCAATAAGTCAGCTCTTTGCATCAAGTGGCCAAAGTATTGGAGCTTCAGCTTCAGCATCAGTCTTTCCAATGAATATTCAGGGTTGATTTCCTTTAAGATCGACTGATTTGATCTCCTTGCAGTCCAAGGAACTCTCAAGGGTCTTCTCTAGCACCATAGTTTAAAAGCATCAGTTCTTTGGCACTCAACCTTCTTCTTTTTTTTTTTTTTTTAAATTTTCTGGCTGAGCCAGTCTCTCTCCGTGATGGTCAGCATGCTGTAGGCCCTGAAAGTTATGGGTGAGGACTGCACAGTCTCCACCTGGCCTTCAGAAATGCCAGACACTACCCGCTTTCCATCACGAAACCAGGACAAGGAGATCTGTTTGGGGCTGAAGTCTGTGGCCTGGCAGATGAGGCTGGACTTGCTATTGCCGTCACCAGAGAGGCTGTTGCGAGGCGGGACAAAGACACTCACGACGGGGGACAGCATTTCCGCCTGACGAATGCCCACGTTTCACCCAAGTCTGTCCTGAGATGGGTACCCGAAAGGCGGCCCTGAACATTCTGCAGTGAGGGAGCCGCACTGAGAAAGCTGCTTCATCGCCAGGAGGGAGCCGGCCAGCTACGATTGTGAGCACACTCACAGTGCACACGGAATTCTCACATCCATACATGACTACTAGAAAAACCATAGCTTTGACTATATGAATCTTGAGATAGCTCAAACTTTTCTCATGGCTAGAAACCCCAAGAAGATGTCTTTACTAACCTTTCTATGACCTTGGCCAAGGTTCTTCTGCTAATCTGTTGCCTTCAAACTACCCTACATTAAAATATAAAACAGAGACTTCCCTGGTGGTCCAATGGTTAAGACTCCACCCTCCCAATGCAGGGTGCCTGGTTTTAATCCTTGGTCAGGGAACTAGGAACCCACATGCTGCAACAAGGAACCTGTATACTGCAATAAAGATCCTGCATGCCTCAACTAAGACTCAGAGTAGCCAAATACTTTTTTTTTTTAAGGGTACAGAATAAAAGTTTTCTTTAAACTCATATCCCATAAATATTAAGGGGAAAACTATCATGATATCCCATTGACAGATTCATTCTGGTAAGAAACTGAGTTTTCTGTGTTGCTTCTAAGTCCTTTTTTCACCTCCCAGATCTCTGGTATATGTATGTGTGTGTGTGTGTGTGTGTGTGTGTGTGCACACATACATTCGTGTGTGTGCATGCATGTGGGTAAAGGAGTAAAGAAGAAGAATGTCTTGGAAACATGTTCTGCTTGTTTGCATTCCATAGGCACACTTTACTGTCTCACAGCTGGATAGTGCCTTTGGTGGCCCAGAAGTCAAGAATCTGTCATCTTTGATCATTGGCCTGTGAGCTTACAACTCCCTCTGGAGTTAATTGAAGCCCAGGGGGCCTCTAGGAATGAATGGGTGTAGGCACAGGGGAAAGGAACAAAATATTCCAGTTACTTTTTCAAGTGAATGAACAAGAATTTATGTAACCAGTATGCTAAACTAGCCCAACTGGTGGGATGTAATCACAAGGCAATTTAATTTTGCTTTTTCACTTTTCTTTAACTACTCAGTGGGACTAGTTTTGCCCCAGCAGTACAAAGTCTGGCATTTATATATTCTTATAGTTATTTTAAAGAGATGTAAAGCACTGAGATTATTTCAAGACACAAGCCATAATCTCAAATTACTACTTAAAATGGCTAATCCCATATATAAGCAAATCTTCCAAATTCGTTTAAAGTTGCAGCAACTCCCCCACTTCAAATCAAGACTGCTGCAAGTGAAAAAAAAAATGTAAGACAGATTTCTGCTCTCATTCTAAATTCCTCCTTTTCTAGTTTACAACACTTTTAAGGTTAGGGCTTGGAAGCTATAAGATAGAATAGAACAGCTACATGTTCATCAAACCCATTTCTTCTTTCTGGGCATCCCACTTCCCTTCATCTAGGTTGGGCCATGTGTGTAGCTTTCCCTCATGGAAGGCAAGTGGAATGGATCATTAGTAGTCACAGTAGTGAAGATAGGAGTGTGTTGGATATGTTTTCTCCATCTTCTCTTTCATCATCTCCTAACCAGATGTAAATAACCCAATGAAGCACTCCGAGTCAGAGTCATAAATGGAAGGAGGCTGATTTTGTCGATCACCAGATGGAAGGCTGCAGACCTAACACTCAACTGAACTATGATGGGCATGAGAAATAAGACATTATTAAACCATTTAGATTGGGGGTCATCTAGCTAGGGTAGCTAGAGTAAACTACCCTAAGCAATATTGGGATGGAGGAATGGTTTTTTAAAAATGGAAAGAAAATTTATATTTAGCCAGAAGAAATATGGTGGTTCATGGAATATATCCCTTGGACATTGCCTTATACCTCTAGCTAGCAGTTTTCTTGGCTAGGATGATATATTCTTCTCTTACTGATAACTTAGTTTGTCTACAGCTTTTGGGAACCTGGCTTTACAGCTTCTCACTTTTTATCCTAGCCTCATTCTGTAAGAAAACACGCATTTGATTCTGTGTCATGCATGGCCCTTATCTGACCCACTGAAAACCTTCACACATCATTTGCTTCAAAAAAATTTTTGAGAACCTAGGTCATCAAACACTATCATCTCCCCTTCATTGCCTTCATCCCCAACTTCAAAGCATCTTTCCAGCCCTTTTGTTTTAGATTTTCCGAGTAAGAGTCAGAAATCATCTTAATGTATTTACCTTACTGAACATATCAATAATGTGTATGTGATATCTGTGTGTCTGTGCACTTGCTTTATTAGTATTTTTCATATTGAGAACTTATGGTCTTCCTTTTCTATCTTGAGTGTCTGGTCACATATCATCAATGTTATCTTGCTGAAGCTCATTGAAATATCCAACTAAAATTTCTAAATAGTCCTGTTTTCTGGGTTAACTCTGCATTCAATGAAGTTTGTTGACCCTCCTTACTGGTTTTGAGCTGAGGGACAGGGTCCCATGCCCCAGGACCCTCGAATGAGTGAAACTCATACCACACAATGAACTTTCTCCAAAATACCCTCTTCCTTTCACCATACACCCTTCATGTTCTTTGACTCAGTGTGAGGGGTTCAAGAACTGTGGAAATATTTGTCTAGCTAAATCATTTTAAAATCTCCATTTTGATCTTGCAACTCTCTTTGGATTGTTCTGTCTATTGTATTTTACTACTTCAGATGACATTTCAGAAATTATACCAGTGCACTTACCAGTATATAGAATTTTAGAGCTCCCAGTGATTCCTTCTCAGAAGTTTTTAGATATTGTTTTTTAGCATTTCATATTGCAAATGTAAAATCAACATGGTTGGTTTTGACTTTTTTGATTTCTCTCTCTCATTCTTTTTCTTATTGTATGCATTTAAGAAATTTATTTTTTCCATGGAAATTTATAACAATCTGCAATTTTCAATTTGAAGATTGAGATCTTTGTTCAATTCAGGGAAATTATCTTCTATTATACTCTTTAAAATATTGATTCCATTGTATTCACATTGTGCTGTCTTTCTGTAAATTCTAGTATAAAGATATATGTCTTCCATCTTTCTCATCTTTGTTCTGATTTCATTTCATTATTCCTTTGAATTCTTATACGTTGTGTTGGCCAAAAGCCGGGTGAACTTTTTGGCCAACCCAATAATCCCTCAAGTTAATTTACTAATCTCTTTGTTAGCAATGTCCATTCTATTCATTCCATGTGTGTTTATGGTTAATTTTGGCAATAACATTTCATACTAAACATTCTGATACTCCATTTCCTCTTTTTTTCCATGGCAACATGGTCTCTTCTAAAGCAACACCCTCTTAAATTTCATGAAGAAAATGATTTTCAGTTTTCTTAACATTTATCCTGGCTTATTGCATTAATCCTGCCTTTTTGAAGGTCAATTGAACTTAGTGTTATATTGATCCCCTTTCAGCTGAATTCTTTTCAGTTTTATGATTAATATTTAATTGTCTATGTACCTATTCCAAATTAATGTCTTTAATGAAGTTTTTTAAAAAAGGACCCAAGGCAAGTGGCTATCATCTTTTATTTCAGTGAAAATATTATAATTAATTCCCAGAACTGCAAAAGTCACAGTAATTTTTCACATGAATAAAAAATTTTTTAAACCTAATTATGAATAAAGTGAACATTAAAGAGTACTTTCACCAGTCCCCAATTAGAATGCAATTATAATTCTTTAACTGGAAAAAATTAGATGAACTACACAAAATCATTCTGGGTAAAGTGCCTCTGAATTTCCCCTTTAGCAAAGTGCATCCTAAAAGTATGTTTTCTCTGTGCTGTGCTTAGTCACTCAGTTGTGTCTGACTCTTTGCGACCCCATGGACTGTAGCCCACCAGGCTCCTTTGTCCATGGGGTTTCTCCAGACAAGAACACTGGAGTGAGTAGCCATGTCCTCCTCCAGGGGATCTTCCGAACCCAGGAATCAAACCCAGGGCTCCTGCATTACAGGCAGATTCTTTACTGTCTGAAACACCAGGGAAGTCCATGTTTTCTCTAATTAGATGTTAATGAAAATATAACAAAAGAGATGCTCTACTTCTCCTCATAGTCACTGTCCATTTCCCTCTTTCTTTGTCATTTTCAAAATGATGGTAATCTGGAGCAGGCAATTTTTGCTTAGTCATGAGCAAGGGAAATCTAGGTGTGCTGAGGCAGTGAGAGGAAACAGTGGGAAAAGTCTATCCTTCTGAGATGATACAGAAGACCAATAAATAGTTAACAATACTGTATTGTGCATTTAAATTTTTATTAAGAGGTTAGATCTTGTGTTATGCTTCTTACTATACACACACACAGTTACACATAAAAAACCCCAAAAGGGTATGAAGAAACTTTTGGAGGTAATGGACATGTTTATTACCTAGACTGTGATAATGATTTCACAGGTGTTTGTATAAATCCAAACTCATCAGATTGTGTATTTTAAATATATGAGTTTTTTGGTGTATCAGTTAAATCTCAATAAAGCTTTTGTAAGTAGATAGATAGATAGAGGCTTCCCTGGTGGTTCAGATGGTAAAGAATCTGCCTGCAGTGCAGTAGACCCAGGTTCGATCCCTGGGTCAGGAAGATCCCCTGGAAAAAGGAATGGCTACCCATTCCAGAATTCTAGCCAGAGAATTCCATAGACAGAGGAGCCTGGAGGGTTATATGGTTTCACTTAGAGTTGGACTGAGTGACTAACAAACACTTTCACTTTTCAGATAGGTAGATAGATAGAAGATAGACTTCGTAAAATTTTAAAAAGGAAAATGATGCCCAGTTGGAAGAGGTGAGCACTGAAGCCCTCCCCACCACTGACTCCACTCCTCTGAACACAGTCTAGGGCTATCTGTTTGATTTGATTGACAGAAAGTTTAGAGGAGAAAGAAAAGCAGTTGAAGAGTGGGCTGCTGTTTCTTATATGGAAGAGGCTAGATATATACAACCCAGCAAAACAAAATCTTAAACCTACACTAGATTACACCCCAAAACAAAAATGATGCTTTCAGTCAGCTGAGCTGAGTAGATTATATGTTGTGGCATAGATTCAGAGCAAGATTCTTATTCTTCTGCACAGTTGAAAAATATTATGTGGTTATTAAGAAAATGATAAACTGCTATAAAGAATGCTATGGTGGATTTACATATATGTTATTTTCAGTTGAAGATTAAAAACAGTAGTGACAATTTTCTAAACAGAAGGTCATCAACTATTTTTAAATGAAGTGAACAAAAAACTAGTCTTGTGATTTTCATCTCTAGCTGGCAACAAAGAGCTAAAAGGATTAGGACTGCAGATTAAAAGAGAAGAACATTTTCTTGAAGAGACAGCCCCACCTCCCTCTCCTACACACACAGGGTTGGAGGGTACCTTCTCCTAATCTCAGCTCTTGTGGAAAGTGATTCAACTTCATCTCTCAGACAATGTGAGCTGTGATTTGGAAACAATAGTCTGGTTCCTGGTTCAAGCCTGAGACATGGAAAGGGTCAGGAAGGTGGCTACTCAGCTACTCTTGTGTTGGCATATTGGGATCACCCTGAACAAGTACAATTGTTTTCTCTGAACTAGATGTGGGTCACATGTCCAACAAGGCTAGCATAAAATTGTTCTAATTCTGGTCTCAAGAATTCTACTTGGAGAGGTAGAAAGATCATGATGGAAAGGGGTTAAAGAAGGAATCAGCAGCAACTAGCCAGAGCAAATGAACTCATTTATGCCAAGAGAACTGCAGACGGTGGGAATAAGGGAAAACTGACCTTATCAGTCAAGATAGACTAGAACAGAACTTCTCATGCAGAGGGTATTCTGCACTCTGCCCCCCACCCTAAGACAGTTAGCAATGTCTGGAGACAGGTTTGATTATCACAGTTTGGAGAAAGTGACTTTTTCTTCCAAGGAGTAAGCATCTTTTAATTTTATGGCTGCAGTCACCATCTGCAGTGATTTTGGAGCCCAGAAAAATAAAGTCTGACACTGTTTCCACTGTTTCCCCATCTATTTCTCATGAAGTGAAGGGACTGGATGCCATGATCTTCGTTTTCTGAATGTTGAGCTTTAAGCCAACTTTTTCACTCTTCTCTTTCACTTTCATCATGACGCTTACTCCTTGGAAGAAAAGTTATGACCAACCTAGATAGCATATTCAAAAGCAGAGACATTACTTTGCCAACAAAGGTCTGTCTAGTCAAGGCTATGGTCTTTCCTGTGGTCATGTATGGATGTGAGAGTTGGACTGTGAAGAAGGCTGAGCGCTGAAGAATTGATGCTTTTGAACTGTAGTGTTGGAGAAGAGTCTTGAGAGTCCCTTGGACTGCAAGGAGATCCAACCAGTCCATTCTGAAGGAGATCAGCCCTGGGATTTCTTTAGAGGGAATGATGCTGAAGCTGAAACTCCAGTACTTTGGCCACCTCATGCGAAGAGTTGACTCATTGGAAAAGACTCTGATGCTGGGAGGGATTGGGGGCAGGAGGAGAAGGGGACGACAGAGGATGAGATGGCTGGATGGCATCACTGACTCGATGGACGTGAGTCTGAGTGAACTCCGGGAGTTGGTGATGGACAGGGAGGCCTGGCGTGCTGCGATTCATGGGGTCGCAAAGAGTCAGACAGGACTGAGTGACTAAACTGAACTGAACTGATTATCATGTAACAAATTACCCCCAAATTCAGTAGCTTTTAGAACGATACACAGTTATTATCTACTACTTTTCATGGGTCAATAATCTGGCACATTTTAGCTGATTCCTCTTCTTCAAGGTCTCTTAAGAGATGCAATCAAAGTGTCAGCTAGGGTCACAGTCATCCCAGATGCCAAATGGGACTGGATCTGCTCTTGAGCTCACTCAGTGGTGACTGGCAGTGAGGACTCAGTACCTCAGGGCTATTGGACTGAAGGTGTCAGGTGCTTGCTGACTGGTGGCTAGAGGTTGCCCTCAGTTCCTTGCCAGGTGCCTCTCTCCACAGAATAAGCATATGCATGAAGAGCCAGAAGGAGAATGCCAGCAAGCAGATATCACAGCCTTTCACAACTTTATAATGGCAGTGACATCATATGACTTTTCTATTAATTTCAAGCAAGTCTGCAGTCAAAAAGCAGCCCACAGTCAAGAGAAGAGAATTACGCAAGGGAATAATTACCACCTCAGTGCTCCTGAATTCAACAAGGCAGGATATTTAATCCCTTCACAGGAAGGGGTGCCACATACAGCCAACCTAAAATGAGTAATACAACCTGCTTTTGCAAACATTTTCCTCTTTCCTATTTCATTAGGCTCAAACTGGGGGAAAAGTGAAGTTCTACCTTTAAATCTTGGCTTTATGTTTTTGGATATTATATTGAGCTGGATATATGAATTTCTGAACTGAAAGATGAAACTATGCTTTATGACTCGGAGTAACCAGAGGACCTTATATCACCTAAGAGCAATCCTAAGGGTTATAGGGCTTCCCACAAATTTCACTTAGGGGAATGATATAAACCAATTAGTTCCAAGGAATAAATTTAAAGGCACAGAAGGCAAACATGAAGTTGCAGCATATACATGAGTTCACCTTTTTATTCTTTTATTCAACACTGTGTATTGATTGCCTATTGTGTTCCAGGGTTATTCTAGGGATGGGAAAAACAAACAAATAAAACAGACAAAAGTTCTTATTCTCATAGAGCTTATGTTCAAATAGGGTTGGGGGAAGACAACTCTACAATAGTTTAGGTATATAGCATTTTAGAAATGATTAGTCCTTTTGAAATATGCAAAGGAGGGAAGGGGATGGGAAATGCTAAGCTTTTCAGAGGTAAAGAAAGTCCTCCATAAGAAAAAGGAAACTATGAGCCGTGTAAATATCTAAACAAGAGTTTTTCAATGTGGTGTTTAGATATTCTTCAAAGGTGCTATTTTGAAAACCAACATAAAACACCATAATGATAAGTCCACAAAACAAGAGACTTCTGCATTTAAAAATATATGTATGGTCCTCTTTGGACAGTGGCTGATATGATTTTTGTGAGCAGTTATATCAGTTGCTGATTTCTTTTTGCAGATCTTGCCTTGACCTCAGATCATGATGAGCTGGGGTCTGTAGTCTGACTTCTACCCTTGAACCATAGAAACTTAATGTAGAATTTTCTCCCCTGTATATAGGTAGGAGCAAGGAAGTTTGTTTTTTTTTTTTTTAATGTTCCTCTTTTGGTTTCAACATGATTGATCTTCCTTTCAGGGCATCAGCTGAAAGTAGGTAATCCATCTGGACTTCCTCTGAGACAGTCAGTTGCCTGACACAGAGAGATGGATGGCCTTCTCCTCAGGTATGTGGGACAGTAAAGCTCTCCCAGGTGAGCACTCCCTGAGGCAGCTGGTGGCTGTGGGCTGTCCTCTGCACAAGAGTCCACAGGAAGCCTCTCTGGAGCTTGGCAGGCAATAATGGGTTGGTGGCACTTTGCTTTCCCCTCCTCACCTCCTCTTACAACATTCTTGCTTGAAAACTCTTTAAGATTTCCACTGGTTGGTATAGTTTCTCTTAAAGAGAACAGAATTTTTCTTTATATTATCTGTGCTATCTTGACAGGAGTTTGGAGGGGAAAAAAAGATTTTAACCCCTATATAGGCCACTCTTTTTGTCAAAAAGTATTTTTATTGCTATATGAAAAGAGCAGAAAATGAAACATATACCATATATATCTGTCTCCATCTGCATGCATGCTCAGTCACTCAGTCATGTGACCCCATGGACTATAGTCTGCCAGGCTCCTCTGTCCACAGAACTTTCCAGGCAAGAATGGCTTAGAGTGGGTTGCCATTTCCTCCTCCAGGGTACCTTCCCAACCCAGGTATCAAACCCACATCTTCTGCATCTCCCACATTGGCAGGTGGATTCTTTACCATGGAGCCACCTGGGAATCCCTGTCTCTATCTATATGAAGAGAGTAGACACATATACAGAGAAACAGACCAAACGACTAATAATTGTTACTTTGCATAATAAAAAATATATATATTTCCTTTCAAAATTTACTTATACACTTAAATTTACCTGTTATGGTCAAGCAATGCTTTTATGCTAGAAAAAAACATAAAATTTTTCTTTTAATTTAAACAAATTATCAAATCACAGCATGTGATTTATCTGAGGACTATGCATTTAATAGAAAAGCTATTTTCAACTAAATGATAACAAGAATTCAGTAACTTTTGAAGATTCATGTTAAAGTGTTGCCATTCATGCTTTACAAAAATGTTTCTGCCTAGCAAAATTCACATACTATGCACTGTTTTTGTTGTTGTTTAGTCACTAAGTCGTGTCCAACTCTTTTGTGACCCCATGGACTGTAGCCCGCTAGGCTTCTTTGTCCATGGGATTTCCCAGACAAGAATACTGGAGAAGGTTGCCATTTCCTTCTCCAGAGGATCTTCCTGACCCAGGGATCAAATCCACATAAGCCTGCATCAGCAGGAGGATTCTTTAACACTGAGCCACCAGGGAAACTGCTATGCACTGTGTAAAATACGACTGTATTTGGAGACAGCCATAAGAACTTGAGTTTGCCAATTGCTGTGACATGTCATTTCATTTGATCATCCTATGACCACATTAAAACAAAATCAGGTTTTTTTTCTTCGTTTTCTTTTTTTTTTTACATTTTTCTTTTTTTTAATATAAATTTATTTTTTTAATTTAATTTTATTTTTAAACTTTACAATATTGTATTAGTTTTGCCAAATATCGAAATGAATCCGCCACAGGTATACCTGTGCTCCCCATCCTGAACCTTCCTCCCTCCTCCCTCCCCATACTCTCCCTCTGGATCGTCCCAGTGCACCAGCCCCAAGCATCCAGTATCGTGCATCGAACCTGGACTGGCAACTCGTTTCATACATGATATTATACATGTTTCACTGTTATTCTCCCAAATCTCCCCCCCCCACCAGAGTCCATAAGACTGATCCTATTCTGATGAGGAAACAGGCATAGAGCATTCCATGATTCACATTGACAATAGAAAAGACTGAATACCAAGCTGTTGCTTTCTCCACCTGATGACCTTGACTTTATGCTTGAGTGAGGTGGATGGTAGCATTGGAGGAGGCAAAATTGCCCAGCAACAGGTACGGTCTCATTCCTCAATATAGGAAGCATCTTACCTTTATCTCAGTTCCGTGAATCTCTTTTCAGGTCTTGAAATGTGATTTTCATGGGAGAAGTCATGTGCATAGTCCTCTCTTTGTAAAGAGGAAATTAATAACTTTTTCATCCTGTATATCTCATAAACTATTTCCTAGAGCAAACAAATATTAAACTTAAAGAACCTAATGTGTTTCCTTTTTGTTTGTTTGGTAACCATGCTACAAATAGAAAATTGAATAATTTCTGACCACAGAAAACTGAAGAACTGATTTAAGAGTCAAATAAAAGAAAAGCAGTATTTAAAATAATTTAATTGTATTAATAGGATAAATTCAGTCAAGACTAACTTTAGTATTTGTGTTTAATATTAGTATAGTATTTAGTAGTTAGTATAATTTAAACGGAGAGCAATATTTTAAGTCTGACTTCTAGTAACAATTTTGAGGGAAAGTATTTTTATCAATCATGATATATATATATACACACACACACACACACACATATACACATGCTGCTGCCACTGCTGCTAAGTCGCTTCAGTCGTGTCCGACTCTGTGCAACCCCATAGACGGCAGCCCACCAGGTTCCCCCGTCCCTGGGATTCTCCAGGCAGGAACACTGGAGTGGGTTGCCATTCCCTTCTCCAATGCATGAAAGTGAAAAGTGAAAGTGAAGTCATGTCTGACTCTCAGCGACCCCATGGACTACAGGCTACCAGGCTCCTTTGTCCATGGGATTTTCCAGGCAAGAGTACTGGAGTAGGGTGCCATTGCCTTCTCCATATATATACACAGGTTGCATCATATACAGAAGGAGTAGGTATATATTTACTTCATCAGTTTAGTTCAGTTGCTCAGTCATGTCGGACTCTTTGTGACCCCATGAACTGCAACACGCCAGGCCTCCCTGTCCATCACCAACTCCCAGAGTCCATCCAAACCCATCTCCATTGAGTCAGTGATGCCATCCAACCATCTTATCCTCTGTCATCCCCTTCTCGTGCCCTCAATCTTTCCCAGCATCAGGGTCTTTTCAGATGAGTCAGCTCTTCCTATCAGGTGGCCAAGGTATTGGAGTTTCAGCTTCAACATCAGTCCTTCCAATGAACACCCAGGACTGATCTCCTTTAGGATGGACTGGTTGGATCTCCTTGCAGTCAAAGGGACTCTCAAGAGTCTTCTCCAACACCACAGTTCAAAAGCATCAGTTCTTCAGTGCTCAGCTTTCTTTATAGACCAACTCTCAGATCCATACATGACCACTGGAAAATGGTCATAGCCTTGACTAATGGACCTTTGCTGACAAAGTAATGTCTCTGCTTTTTAATAGTATTTGTTTAATTATCTATGTTATTATGTTAATAAGAGGAAAAATAAATACAAATATACTTTTTTCATTTTATCCAATAATTCCAAAATATTATTATATTCCAAATATTATGTTAATAATATTTATATATGTAATAAAAATACTTTAATTCCAAAATCTTATTATGTTAATAAGAGGAAAAATAAATACAAATATACTTTTTTCATTTTATCCAATAATTTCAAAATAATTTAAAGACATACTAACCTGTAAGCAACTACCTTAACTAGTTAAGGACTTAACAATTCCTGTTTTCAAGAACTGATAACAGTAGATTTGATGATTAATATGAAATCAGCAAGAGGCTGATAGCAAGTCTAGGGGGAAGAAAGATTGTTCATATTCTATATGTTGCAAAATAACCTATCTTTAGTTATTTTCATCTTAAGTGAGGTCAGGAGGTAGAAGTTCTCCTGAGAGGGACTCCATCAAGACCTTCTTCCCCATATTCATATGTTGCTGTTGTTCAGCCACTAAGTCGTGTCCAATTCTTTGCTGCTCCATAGACTGCTTCTCTGTCCTCCACTATCTCCAGGAGTTTGCTCAAATTCATGTCCACTGAGTCTGTGATGCCATCCAACCATCTCATCCTCTGCCACCACTTTCTCCTTTTGCCTTCAATCTTATCCATAATCAGCATACAAACATGCTGCTTTATAATAAGTAGATTAATTCTATTAGCCTTGAATCAGGGATGGCCTGACTGGTTTGCTTGATCAGTTGAACATGATAGACATTCTGGGTTGCCTTAAGCCTAGCTAACAGGAATTCTTAAAGCTTCCTCTGGATCCTCTTGAAACACTTATTTTTAACACTCCATCTGAGAACATGGGTAGCATGCTAGGAGAGGTCCAGTCCATCCAGAGAAAAAATATGCTCTCTTGGTCATCCTCTGCTGAATTCTTAGCCGTTGGTCAGAATACCATCAGTTGGCTGTCCTGATCATTCAACTTGTTTGGGCTTTCAGATGACTCCAGTGCAGCTGCCATGTCATTGCAACTAGGCACAACCCTGAATGAGAATGAACTGGCTCAGTTCAGTCAACACAGAAAACCAGGGGAGAGAAAAATAAACGGTTGCTTTAAGCAGTCATTTGTGTGTGTGGGCTGGGTGTTAAATATAGATAGATATAAATTAATGTGGTTTAAATATTTAATAAATAATATGTTTTAAAACTAGGCAAAATTCTCATTTAACTGAGTATCTCCCTAGATTGTTAGGCCAGTCACTTGTAGCAATTAAACATTGGATCCTTCAGAAACTTGTTGGATTCCACTACAGTCCAGTTCAGTTCACTTCAGTTGTTCAGTTGTGTCCAGCTTTTTGTGACCCCATAGACTGCAGCACGCCAGACTTCCCTGTTCATCACCAACTCCCGGAGCTTGCTCAAACTCATGTCCATCAAGTCAGTGATGCCATCCAACCATCTCATCCTCTGTTGCCCCCTTCTCCTGCCTTCAGTCATCCCCAGCATCAGTCTTTTCCAATGAGTCAGTTCTTCGAATCAGGTGACCAAAGTATGGAGCTTCAGCTTCAGCATCAGTCCTGCCAATGAACATATGGAGTTGATTTCCTTTAGGATGGACTGATTGGATCTCCTTGCAGTCCAAGGGACTCTCAAGAGTCTTCTTCAACACCATAGTTCAAAAGCATCAATTCTTGGGCACTCAGCTTTCTTTATGGTTCAACTCTGACAACCATACATGACTAATGGAAAACCAATAGTTTGACTAAACAGACCTTTGCCAGCAAAGTAATGTCTCTGATTTTTAATATTCTGTCCAGGTTGGTCATAGGTTTTCTTCCAAGAAGCAAGCATCTTTTAATTTCATGGCTGCAGTTACCATCTGCAGTGATTTTGGAGCTCAAAAAATAAAGTTTCTCACTGTTTCCATTGTTTTCCCATCTATTTGCCATGAAGTGATGGGACCGGATGCCATGATCTTAGTTTTTTGAATGTTGAGTTTTAAGTCAACTTTTTCACTCTCCTCTTTCACTTTCATAAAGAGGCTCTTTAGTTCCTCTTCACTTTCACCCATAAGGCTGGTGTCATCTGCATATTTGAGGTTATTGATATTTTCCCCAGGATTCTTGATTTCAACTTGTGCTTCATCCAGTCCAGCATTTCACATGATGTACTATGCATATAAGGTAAATAAGCAGGGTGACAATATATAGCCTTGATGTACTCGTTTCCCAATTTGAAACCAGTCCATTGTTCCATGTCTGGTCCTAACTGCTGCTTTTTGACAGGCATACAGATTTCTCAGGAGGCAGGTAGGGTGATCTGATATTCCCCTCTCTTGAAGAATTTTCCACAATTTGTTGTGATCCACACAGTCAAAGGCTTTAACGTAGTCAATGAAGCAGACGTTTTTATGGAATTATCTTGCTTTTTCTATGATTCAATGGATTTTGGCAATTTGATCTCTGGTTCTTCTGCCGTTTCTAAATTCAGCTTGAACATCTGGAAGTTTCTTGGTTCATGTACTGTTGAAACCTCACTTGGAGAATTTTGAACATTACTATACTAGCATGTGAGAAGAGTGCAAATGTTTGGTAGTTTTAACATTCTTTGGCATTGCCTTTCTTTGGGATTGGAATGAAAATTGACCTTTTCCAGGCCTATGGCCACTGCTGAGCTTTCAAATTTGCTGGAATATTGAGTGCAACACTTTCACAGCCTCATCTTTTAAGACTTGAAATAGCTCAGCTGGAATTTCTTCACCTCCACTAGGTTTGTTCATAGTGATGCTTCCTAAGACTTCCTTGACTTTGCAGTCTAGGATGTCTGGCTCTAAGTAAGTAATCACACCATCACGGTTATCTGGGTCATAAAGATCTTTTTTAATACAGTTCTTATGTGTATTCTTGCCACCTCTTATTATCTTCTGCTTTTGTTAGGTCCATACCATTTCTGTCCTTTATTCCACTACAGTTTTTGCATAATGACATATGATATTTATACTGGATCCTTCTCCTCAAACAATTCCTTGAAAGTATTTTTAATCCTATAATATTCTTCCTTTGACTCCATTCCCATGTTATCGATTTCATCACTGTCTTGTCCCTCCTTAGGAAAACACTGTCTTCTCTTCATCCATCTGCTTTTGGCTTCCATTTCCTCATTTTAGTTATAATTCTTAACTATTGTTTATGCTTCCATAATTCTACTGAAATTGCATCTCCAAAGTTATCTATAACACTTTAGTTGCTAATCTAATTAGCCTTTCCTCTTTTTACATCTCCACTTTATCTCTGTAGCATGTAACCAAGTTGACAGCGGCTTTATTCTTTCCTTTATTGACCTCTGTGATAACACTGGGACCTCTCTGCTTTGAAATAACTGGTTCTGTTCTATTTTGTGCTCTGTTTCCTATTGCTCCCTTAAGTTTAAGCATGTTTCATGGTCTCCTTCATTCTCTTATTCTCAGTCTGATCTCTGTCCTGTTACTCATTCTCATGATTTCCTTTATAAGGATGATGTGCCGGTTGGTATCAACTCCTATCCACTTTCCTGATCTTTAGGCACAAAATAAGTCCTGGAACTACATTTTAACCACAAAAGACTGGAGTCTATTAGATGGTATTAATATGGTATTGTACTCAGGAGAAGGCAATGGCACCCCACTCCAGTACTCTTGCCTGGAAAATCCCATGGACAAAGGAGCCTGGTAGGCTGCAGTCCATGGGGTCTATAAGGGTCGGACACGACTGAGCGACTTCACTTTCGCTTTTCACTTTCATGCATTGGAGAAGGAAATGACAACCCACTCCAGTGTTCTTGCCTGGAGAATCCCAGGGATGGGGGAGCCTGGTGGGCTGCCGTCTCTGGGGTCGCACAGAGTTGGACATGACTGGAGCGACGTAGCAGCAGCCTTGTACCTAGGGCTTTCTGATAAACAGGGCTTAAGGCTGAGGTCTAAGAAAACACTAAATCTAATATTAATCAGTTCCAACCTTAAATAATGTTTGTCTTGTCTTATTCTTACAGAAGATAAATATATGATAACTACATCTACTTCAAGGAGCTGGACCCTGACTCAGTTTGTTCCATTACTTGAATGAAAAGAATGCCAGAGAATTAGACAAAGAAAGGAAAACAGAGTGAAATATGTCTGCAAACCTCTGAAGCACTGTAACCCACTTTATACGTAACTATAGCAAAACCATTATTCTGCATTCTGACCTAATTAGATCATTGTACCCTTTACCCAAGTGGGGATATGTGGAGAGTAGGCAAGAACAAGAAGGCAAGATTTTCTCCAGTCTCCTGGTCCTGATTTCCTCTTCAAGGAACACCCCTGCCTGCCCTTCTCATCATGATTATAAGTTTTGTTTTGTGTATTGGCCCCTATTTTGTACTCTGCTGTTTGCTTGCTTAATATTGTAGGACTGGAGCCCAGCTCACTCACCTTGTGGCCTAGTTATTGCCAGTGTCATCAATAAAATATGCTGTGTCTTGTCAATATTTACAACCACTCTGTAGAGACATGCCCTGACATCCCCAGATCTTTATAGTGCACTGACTGATTATATATAGTATAAATACTCCCCACAACTTCTTGTTCTCTTACCTACCCACAGAATCAGAATTCAGGATTGCATGAAAATGCAAAAGTTTGGCAATTTCTTTGACTTTGAACATTGAACCTCTTGTCTGTCCTTTCCATGGTTAATTCTGTATCTGGGCTGAGTTTTTTAATTTCTCTGGAGACTGAGGCTGTGCTACTCCTTGTTAGTATAGTGGTGAGTTACCCCCACTTGGCATGTGGAGAGACCAAGGTCCAATTGCCCAACGGGGAGGAGTGCCAAATGTTGGGCTTCCCTGATGGCTCAGATCATAAACAATTTGCTTGCAATGAAGAAGACCAGGGTTTAGTCCTTGGGTTGGAAAGTTCCCTTGGAGAAGGGAATGGCTACCCAGTCCAGTATTCTTGCCTGGAGAATTCCATGGACAGAGAGTCCACTGGGTCACAAAGAGTCAGATGTGACTAAATGAGTAATACTTTGGGCCTTCCCTGGTGGCTCAGACAGTAAAGAATCTAGCTACAATGTTGGACATCCAGGTTAGATCCCTGGGTTGGGAAGATCCCTTGGAGGAGGAAATGGCAACCTACTCCAGTATTTTTGCCTGGAGAATTCCACGGACAGAGGATCCTGGTGGGCTACAGTTCATAGGATCACAAAGAGTTGGACATGACTGGGCAACTGAGCACACACATAAGTTGTTTTAAAAAGAATTTTAAAAGACAAAATATTGCTCAGAAATATGCAAAAGTGATGGCTATACTTTGAAAAAAAATTAACTCAAAATGGGTCATAGGTATACATGTAATAGCTAAAACTATGAAATTAGACAAAAACATGGATGTGAATATTTGTGATGTTGGATGATGCAATGTTTCATTGATATAACATCAAAAGATGTGATGAAAAAAACTCACATAAATACTCTTATTTAAATATATTTATTTAAAACATATTTATATCTATAACACAGTAATATATTGGCAAATTTCAGGCTTAAATTGAAGAAAGTGGAGAAAATAAATAAGTCATTCAGGTATGACCTAAATCAAATCCCTTATGATTATACAGTAGAGGTGATAAATGGATTCAAGGGATTAGGTCTGGTAGACGGAGTGCCTGAAAACCTATGGACGGAGGTTTGTAACACTGTACAGGAGGCAGTGACCAAAACCATTCCAAAGAAAAGGATATGCAAGAAGGCAAAGTGGTTGTCTGAGGAGAAGGCTTTACAGATACTTGAAGAAAGAAGAGAAGCAAAACACAAGGTAGAAAGGGAAAGAGGTACTCAACTGAATTCAGAGTTCCAGAGAATAGCAAGAAGACATAAGAAAACCTTCTTATACAAACAATGTAAAGAAATAGAGGAAAACAATAGAATGGGAAAGACTTGAGATCTCTTCAAGAAAACTGGAGATATCAAGGGAACATTTCATGCAAAGATGAGCATAATAAAGGATAGAAACAGTAAGGACCTGACATAAGCATTAAAAAGAGGTGGCAAGAATACATGGAAAAAGTTATACAACAAAAGTCTTAAACCACAATAGTGTGGTCACTCATCTAGAGCCAGACATACTGGAGTGTGAAGTCAAGGGGGCCTTAGGAAGCATAACTACAAACAAAGCTAGTGGAGGTGATGGAATTCCAGCTGAACAATTTAAAAGCATAAAAGATGATCCTCTTAAAGTGCTACACTGAATATGTCAGCAAATTTGGAAAACTCAGCAGAGGCCACACAACTAGAAAAGGTCTATTTTCATTCCAACCGCAAAGACGGACAATGCTAAAGAATGTTCAAAGTGCTGTTCCTCAGTTGTGTCTAACTCGTTGTGACTCCATGAACTGTAACCCGCTAGGCTCCTCTGTCGGTGGAATTTTCCAGGCAAGAATACTAGAGTGGGTTGCCATTCCCTTCTCCAGGGAAGAATGTTCAACCTACTGCACAACTGTGCTCATTTCACATGCTAGCAAGGTAACACTCAAAATCCTCCAAGCTGGGCCTCAGCAGTATGTGAACCTAGAACTTCCAAATGTACAAGCTAGATTTAGGAAAGGCAGGGGAACCAGAGGTCAAGTTGACAACATTCATTGGAATCATAGATAAATCAATGGATTCCAGAAAAACATCTACTTCTGCTTCACTGACTATGCTAAAGCCTTTGACTATGTGGATCATAACAAATTGTGGAAAATTCTTGAAGAGATGGGAATGCCAGACCACCTTACCAGTCTCCTGAGAAACCTGTATATAGGAGAAAAAGGAACAGTTAGAACTGGACTTAGAACAATGGTCTGGTTCAAAATTGAGAAAGGAGAACATCAAGGCTGTCTATTGTCACCCTGCTTATTTAATTTACATGCAGAGTATACATCATGGGAAATGCTGGGCTGGATGAAGTACAAGCTGGAATCAAAATTGCTGGGAGAAATATCAACAACCTCAGATATGTAGATGATATCATTCTAATGTCAGAAAGTAAAGAGGAACTAAAGAACAACTAAACCCTCTTGATGAAGGTGAAAGAGGAGAATGAAAAAGCTGGTTTGAAACTCAATATTCAAAAAACGAAGGTTATGGCAATTGTGCAATAGTTTGAAGATTTTTTGTCATTGCCTTTCTTTGGGATTGGAATGAAAACAGTCCTTTTCCAGTCTTATGGACACTGCTGAGTTTTCCAAATTTGCTGGCATATTGACTGCAACACTTTCATAGCATCATCTTTTAAGACTTGCATAGCAAAAGCTATGACCAACCTAGACAGCATATTAGAAAGCAGAGACAATACTTTGCTGACAAAGTTCTACTCAAAGCTAAGGTTTTTCCAGTAGTCACATATGGATGTGAGAGTTGGACCATAAAGAAAGCTGAGCATGGAAGAATTGGTGCTTTTGATCTGTGGTGTTGGAGAAGACTCTTGAGAGTCCCCTGGACTACAAGCAGATCAAATTAGTCAATCCTAAGGGAAATCAGTCCTGAATATTCATTGGAAGGACTGATGCTGAAGCTGAAGCTACAATACTTTGGCCACTTGATGCAAAGAACTGACTCCTTGGAAAAGACCCTGATGCTAGGAAAGATTGAAGGCAAGAGGAGAAGGGGACGATGGAGGATGAGATGGTTGGATAGCATCATCAACTCGACAGACGTGAGTTTGAGCAAGCTCTGGGAATTGGTGATGGACAGGGAGACCTGGTATGTTGCAGTCCATGGGGTCACAAAGAGTCGGACACAACCGAGTGACTGAACTGAAGTGAAGATTATGGCGTCCAGTCCCATCACTTCATGGCAAACAGAAGGGGAAAAAGTGGAAACAGTGACAGATGTTATCTTCTTGGGCTCTAAAGTTGCTGACGATGGTGACTGTGGCAATGAAATTAAAAGATGCTGCTCCTTGGAAGAAAAGCTATGACAAACCTAGACATTGTATTAAAAAGCAGAAATATCACTTTGCTGACAAAGCTATGGTCGTGTACAAATGTGAGAGTTGGACCATAAAGAAGGTTGAGCACCAAACACCAGATTTGACGTTTTCTAGTTGTGGTGCTGGTGAAGACTCTTGAGAGTCACTTGGACTCCAAGGAGATAAAACCAGTCAATTCTAAAAGAAATCAACCCTGAATATACATTGGAAGGACTGATGCTAAAGCTGAAGCTCCAATACTTTGACCACCTGATGCAATGGGCCAACTCATTGGAAAAGACCCTGATGCTGAGAAAGATTGAGAGAGGAATAGGGGGATACAGAGTGTGAGATGGTTGGATAGAATCAGTGCCTCAATGGACATGAATCTGAGCAAATTCTGGGAGACGGTAGAGGATGGGGAAGCCTGGCATGGGGTCACAGAGTCAGACATGACTTAGTGATTCAACGACAATATAAATTACATTAGAAAGAAACTGAAAAAACAACTCCTGGAATGGGAGACTATATTTATAAATTTTATATCTGATAAGGGACTTATAACAAGAATATATTACAACTCAATAACAAAAAGGGAAATAATGAAGTTTTTTAAATAGACAAAGAATTTAAAGATGTTTCTCTAAAAAAGGTTTACAAATTGCGAATAAACACATGAAAATATGCTTACCATCATTTATTCATTGAATGCATATTAAAACCATAATGAATATTGACACTTACTATAATAAAAAAGAAAGTAATAACATTTGTTGACAAAGATGTGGGAAAATTGGAACCCTCATACATTGCTGACAGGAATGTGAACTGATGCTGTCATAAACAGTTTGGCAGTTCCTTAAGCTGTTAAACATATCATTACCATGTGACCCTTGACCATTACATTACCATGTAATCCTACCCTAGGTGTACAATCAAGAGGAATTTAAACACAGCTACACAAAAACCACTATACAAATATTCACCTCACCAAAGCATTATTCATAGTGACCAAAACATGAAACAACCCAAGTGTCTATCAGCTGATGAACAGATAGACAAAACATGATATGTCCATAAAAGGAAATATATTTAGTAATGACAAAGAATCAAGAACTGGTACTTGCTAACATAGAATATGAAAACATTTTAAGTGTAAAAAGGAAATTTATAAAGACCACATATTTTAATATTACATTTACATAGAATGTCCAGATTAGGCAAATATATAGAGATAGAAACAAGTAGATTAGAGGGTGCCTAGGTCTGGGGTCAGGGGAGAGTAGGATGAGGAATGATGCTGATGGGTTTTGGGGGAGATATAACGTGCTAAATTACTTTGCCAACAAAGGTCCATCTAGTCAAGGCTATGGTCTTTCCTGTGGTCATGTATGGATGTGAGAGTTGGACTGTGAAGACGGTTGAGCGCTGAAGAATTGATGCTTTTGAACTGTGGTGTTGGAGAAGACTCTTGAGAGTCCCTTGGACTGCAAGGAGATCCAACCAGTCCATTCTGAAGGAAATCAGCCCTGGGATTTCTTTGGAAGGAATGATGCTAAAGCTGAAACTCCAGTAGTTTGGCCACCTCATGCAAAGAGTTGACTAATTGGAAAAGACTCTGATGCTGGGAGGGATTGGGGGCAGGAGGAGAAGGGGACAACAGAGGATGAGATAGCTGGATGGCATCACTGACTCGATGGACGTGAGTCTGAGTGAACTCCAGGAGTTGGTGATGGACAGGGAGGCCCGGCGTGCTGCGATTCATGGGGTCACAAAGAGTCGGACACGACTGAGTGACTGAACTGAACTGAACAGAGGACAGAAATGGCATGGACCTAACAGAAGCAGAAGATATTAAGAAGAGGTGGCAAGAATACACAGAAGAACTTTACAAAAAAGATCTTCACAATCAAGATAATCACGATGGTGTGATCACTCACCTAGAGCCAGACATCCTGGAATGTGAAGTCAAGTGGGCCTTAGAGAGCATCACTACGAATGAAGTTAGTGGAGGTGACAGAATTCCAGTGGAGCTATTTCAAATCCTAAAAGATGATGCTGTGAAAGTGCTACACTCAATATGCCAGCTAATTTGGAAAACTCATCAATGGCCATAATCCTGGAAAAGGTCAGTTTTCATTCCAATCCCAAAGAAAGGCAATGCCAAAGAATGCTCAAACTACCGCACAATTGCACTCATCTCATACGCTAGTAAAGTAATGCTCAAAATTCTCCAAGCCAGGCTTCAGCAATACGTGAACAGT
>NW_011495048.1:3511381-3511709 GCF_000754665.1 Bison bison bison | reverse complement strand
TCACTTTCGCTTTTCACTTTCATGCATTGGAGAAGGAAATGACAACCCACTCCAGTGTTCTTGCCTGGAAAATGCCAGGGATGGGGGAGCCTGGTGGGCTGCCGTCTATGGGGTCGCAAAGAGTTTGACATGACTGAAGTGACTTAGCAGTAGCAGTACTCAGGAAATCCTGGGATGAATCTTGTTTTCATCTAACCATCCTTCCTCTCCATGACTTCACAGATTAAAGATATATTTATATAAAAATATGACAAATGGGAAATAAGCAACCCTTTTTTATTATGATCTAGCCTTGTACCTCGGAGAAGGCAATGGCACCCCACTCCCT
>NW_011495048.1:3510313-3511281 GCF_000754665.1 Bison bison bison | reverse complement strand
CATAATCCTGGAAAAGGTCAGTTTTCATTCCAATCCCAAAGAAAGGCAATGCCAAAGAATGCTCAAACTACCGCACAATTGCACTCATCTCATACGCTAGTAAAGTAATGCTCAAAATTCTCCAAGCCAGGCTTCAGCAATACGTGAACAGTGAACTTCCAGATGTTCAAGTTGGTTTTAGAAAAGGCAGAGGAACCAGAGATCAAATTGCCAACATCCGCTGGATCATGCAAAAAGCAAGAGAGTTCCAAGAAAACATCTATTTCTGCTTTATTGACTATGCCAAAGCCTTTGACTGTGTGGATCACAAGAAACTGTGGAAAATTCTGAAAGAGGTGGGGATACCAGACCACCTGACCTGCCTCTTGAGAAACCTTTATGCAGGTCAGGAAGCAACAGTTAGAACTGAACATGGAACAACAGACTGGTTCCAAATAGGAAAAGGAGTATGTCAAGGATGTATATTGTCACCCTGCTTATTTAACTTATATGCTGAGCACATCATGAGAAACACTGGGCTGGAAGAAGCACAAGCTGGAATCAAGGTTGCTGGGAGAAATATCAATAACCTCAGATATGCAGATGACACAACCTTTAAGGCAGAAAGTGAAGACGAACAAAAAGCCTCTTGATGAAAGTGAAAGAGGAAAGTGAAAAAGTTGCCTTAAAGCTCAACATTTAGAAAACTAAGATCATGGCATCTGGTCCCATCACTTCATGGGAAATAGATGGGGAAACAGTGGAATCAGTGTCAGAATTTTGTGGGGGGAGGCTCCAAAATCACTGCAGATGGTGATTGCAGCCTTGAAATTAAAAGCTGCTTACTCCTTAGAAGGAAAGTTATGACCAACCTAGACAGCATTTTCAAAAGCAGAGACATTACTTTGCCAACAAGGGTCCATCTAGTCAAGGCTATGGTTTTTCCTGTGGTCATGTATGGATGTGAGAGTTGGACTGTGAAGAAAGCT
>NW_011495048.1:3488143-3510213 GCF_000754665.1 Bison bison bison | reverse complement strand
TTTTGAACTATGGTATTGGATAAGACTCTTGAGAGTCCCTTGGACTGCAAGGAGATCCAACCAGTCCATTCTAAAGGAGATCAGTCCTGGGTGTTCTTTGGAAGGAATGATGCTAAAGCTGAAACTCCAGTAGTTTGGCCACCTCATGCAAAGAGTTGACTCATTGGAAAAGACTCTGATGCTGGGAGGGATTGAGGGCAGGAGGAGAAGGGGACGACAGAGGATGAGATGGCTGGATGGCATCACTGACTCGATGGACGTGAGTCTCAGTGAACTCCGGGAGTTGGTGATGGACAGAGAGGCCTGGCGTGCTGCGATTCATGGGGTCGCAAAGAATCGGACACGACTGAGCGACTGAACTGAACTGACTGAACTGAAATATATTAAACACTATTCAACTGTGTACTTTAAGTTGGAAAAAAGCAGTCTGAACAAATGATCTTCTGAAAAGTACTTTCTATTGTGCTGTGTGCTGTGCTTAGTTGCTCAGTTGTGTTCAACTCTTTGTGAGCCCATGGACTATAGCCCACCAGGCTCCTCTGTCCATGAGGATTCTCCAGACAAGAATATTGGAGTGGGTCGCCCTGCCTTCTTCCAGGGGATCTTCCCAACCCAGGGATCTAACCAGGTCTCCCGCATTGCAGGCAAATTCTTTACCAGCTGAGCCACCAGGGAAGCCCAAGAATACCGGAGTGGGTAGCCTTTACCTTCTCCAGAGGATCTTCCTGACTCAGAATTGAACTGGGGTCTTCTGCATTACAGGCAGATTTTTTACCAGCTGAGCTACCAGGGAAACCCTACTTTCTGTTAACCAAAGGCAAAAGATACCAAAAACAACGAAATTTAGCACTTGCTCTCCATATTTACAGATTTTAGGATTGTTTTTATATTCAAATTAATCATATATTTCTTAATATAGAAAATTTTCCTTTTGTTCTAATAAAGTAGTAAAAAAAATCATGAAAATACTGCACATGCTCTAAGAAATATAGCCCATATGTTAAACAATGGATATTCAGTGTATAGGTGATTTTAATTGCTTTCTTGAAAGTTGAAAAGATAAAAATCTAGAAAGTATAAAATGTATTACAGGAAAGATACTTTTAGAATGTATTCTTTGACTAATTTTTCATTTATTGGTAAAGTATTTTCTCCTAACTTTGGTTGAAATAATTCATATTCTATATGATATTTTAAAAGAAAATTATTAAACTTAAATATTCTGGAATTTAACAGCAACAGAAGAAATACATGTAGCTGTAGGAATTGCTAAACTTCAGGAAATGCTCTTTACCATGTGCAATATTAGTTCCTGAAAAATTTCTCTAAAAATCATCTTCGGTCCCACTCCAGCCTACAGATATCCTGGATTTAGTGGGTGGCTCTGTTTTGTTTTGGCCTGCCTAGTGTGGGCCTACACAGTGTTTAAATTTGAATTAGCTGTAAAAATTTATAATAGGCAGATTTGTCATAAAACTCTGGAGTTCCAGAGTTATCACAGATCGAAAGCTCTGACAATTTCAGCCACAGTACTGCATGGAAGGAGCCTGCCAAAGCTGAGGAGCAGCAGTTTCTTTAAATGAACATGTGTTCTCCCTTTCAGCACAGCCCTTAACATCTCTTTGTTTCCCCAACACCATGACGGGGTGTCAGTTGCTAGCTGCTATTTATCATTTTACACATTTCTGACTTTATTGATTCACTTACCCCTAGGCTTCTGATGTTGTGTCTTCAGCTCTGGGCTTATCATTGGCTCTATTAGTTGCCACATCATTGCCAACCCACTGTTCTTAGCATTTGTCCTTGCTGATGCCATCTTCTGCAACACTTATTATCCAGAGTTACCAAATGGTTTTTGATTCTCTGTCCCTCCAGTTCTTTGCTCTGTACAGAATGATGTTATATCAGATGAAGCCAACCAAACTTTGCTTGAATTTAAAGTCTGCAGTGTCTTGTATACTCACATCTCTCATTGTCCTGAAGCTAACCTAGGCATACACATGGACACTGATTCTTCTCTTACTGAAGTAGACTTAGGCTATGTCTCACTAGAAGACCTAACCCTAAATAAGGGTATTATGGTATTCCAAATGCTCTTAGTCTGCCTATAGTCTTTCTCTCTCGTCTTTGGCAAAGTACCACTTTCCTTTCAGTTTCATCTCTTCATCTCTTCTAGGAATTGAACTCTGCAATAATTTGCATTTGCATGCAATCCAATTCTTAACCTTGTATATCAATATCAGAATTCAGAATAACAGAGAGCCCATTCCAAACCTTCATAAAGTTTTGTATTGAGTTATACTAAACTTTGGGCTTCCCAGGTGGCTCAGTGGGTAAAGACTCCACTTGCAATGCAAGAGATGAAGGCAGACATGAGTTCAATCCCCGGGTTGGGAAGATCCCCTGGAGGAGAGCATAGCAACCCCCTCCAGGATTCTTGTCTGGAGAATCCCATGGACAGAAGAGTCTGGTGGGCTTCAGTCCATAGGGTCGCAAAGAGTCAAACATCACTGAAGCAATAAGGACACACACATGGAAACAAAACTTCAGGGTGGGGCAAGTTCTTTCAGTTATCCTACTTCTTTAAACCCTTACACTATATTCCGTTTTTTCTTTGACTTTATCCTAAGGATGTAAATGTATTTAGTGGAAAAATAACTGTGGCTGTCCCTGGTTTCACCCTCATCCACCATGATATTCATTATAAGACATCTAGTAATTAAAAGTTAGAAAAAAAATTCATCCAAACATCCTGCAAACCTTTATTTATCCTCATATCCTGAAATGAGACACAGGACCACTTCTTTAAAAAAAAAATGTGAATAGAGGAATGAAGTAGTACAACCTGAAGAGACATCTCTGCCCAAAAGTCACATCCTCAGAAATCAAAATGTGACTCACCTTCATCAGCTAAAGGACCCTAATAGCTGATATCCTTGCTGCAGACAAAGGAAACATGGAATAGATAGTAGATAAAGAAAGTTATTCATATGTGAGTTCTGGAGCATGCCATTTATCTGTATAAAGTGTTAAACTAATTTCTTTCTCTTTTTTCAATATATGGAGTAATGAAAGTATCTAAATTTATAATTTACTTACATCTAAGTAAGTAAATCAGTCTCTGTGGAAAGAGAGTAGTATAATTACTCTTTTGGTGATGACTATGTGGAATTTTGTCATTTGCAGTTCCTATATTGTGTTCAACTCTTTGCCACCCCATAAATGGCAAACAGCAACCTGGAGTTTTGGATGCAGGTCATATGTATTATATGGGTAGGGGTGGACATTCATTTTTAAATGAAAATAGTCAATGCTGTGAGAAGGGGAGACTGACAGACAGTAAGCACCCAGCAATATTAAACACAATCCAGTGTTTTAACCACTAAACATTCATACATATCCTTCCTCATATACACACACACACACACACACACACACTTGCAAGAGTGTCCATGCCCAAGAAGACGACCTGAAGCCTTGTCCTTTTCTTTCCTCAGGTCTAGACGTAGCTCTTCGTCATTTGCAGATAGGATAGTATTCACCCCCAACATACTGTGGTACTAAGGGAACTGGATGCCATTATTTAAAAAAACATGAACAATGAATGGATAAAAATGTTAAAAAAGAATACTACTCAGCCATAAAAAAGAATAAAACTATGCCATTTGCAACAACACAGATAGACCTAGAAATTATCATACCAAGTAAAGTCAGAAATACAAACACTACATGATGGAATTCCACTACTTGTGGAATCTGAAATGATACAAATGAACAAACAGATTCACAGGCACTGAGAACAGACTTGTAGATGCCAAGGGAGGGGTGGTAAGGGAGGGCTATATGGGGAGTTTGGGATCAACTATTAAATATAGAATGCAAACTAATATAGGATGCAAACTATTATTTATAGAATGGATTAAACAACAAGGTCCTATAGTATAGCACAGGGAACTATATTCAATATCCTGTAATAAACCATAATGGAAAAATAGGAAAGAATATATACATATATATACATTCACATACACATATATGTGTACATATGTATATGCACACATACATACATATACATATGTATACATATTCTTTCATATACATACATATATGTATACATATGTATATACATATACATACATATATATATATTCTTTCCCATTATTTCCATTATGGTTTATTATGGGATATTGACTATAGTTCCCTGTGCTATACCGTAGGACCTTGTTGTTTAATCCATTCTATGTATAAGAGTGTGCATATGCTGATCCCAAACTCCAGTATAGTCCTCCCTTACCATCCCTCCCTTGGCATCTACAAGTCTGTTCTCAGTGCCTGTGAATCTGTTTGTTGGGAAGGTCCCTGGAGAAGGGATAGGCTACCCACTCCAGTATTTCTGGGCTTCCTTTGTGGCTCAGCTGGTAAAGAAACTCCCCTGCAATGTGGGAGACCTGGGTCCAATCCCTGGGTTGGGAAGATCCCCTGGAGAAGGAAAAGGCTACCCACTCCAGTCTTCTGCCCTGGAGAATTCAATGGACTGTATAACTCATGGGGTCACAAAAAGTTGGGCGTGACTGAGCTTTGAGGTTCTGAATTTTTTTGCTGGGTTTGAGAAATCAAAGACTTTTTTAAAGCACGATTTAGAATTTCTTTGGCAGTATAGCTCACTTCAAAAGTTACTCGTTTTTGATTTTTTTGTTTTCAAAAGTTTCAAGAATGGTAACCACACACAGTAGTTTACCTGATCAACGTTTGATTCTGATCATTTCATCATCCTAGCAACAAGCTTCTGAGTAATGCTTATTACCTTGGAAATTGAATGGCACTTTCATCTTGGCCTCTGTTTCAGAGCAATTTAGAAAATAAACCTTAGGTGAAAGGGCACCAAAACTTTCATAATTATCCAGATTAAATTCCCGCCTGCACTTTCACAACATGATTAACTACTCCATCAATTGAAAATACTTAGCAGAATTTGCTTGCAAGAGGTCTGAGGAGTTAGGCTCATCTTGTCCTAATCTTGTCACCTTCTAGGTCTCCCACCACCTGTTCTGTTAGCAAAAACCTTAGTTTGGGGGTAGAGATTTGACATTCCCAACCTTATCAAACTCCCTATTAAGAGGATTTGAAATAGTTTGGCTTTCAGCCTATTTGGATATAAAAGAAAGGTATTTTTTTCCATTTCTTCTCTATTTTCAGAAATTCATTTTCAGAAGTAAACCAGTATCTACCTTGTAGACCTCATTGGAGACTAGAAGACTAATACAACATAGTTTGACATCCTGAATTTTCCTTCTCAATCACACTATACAAACATGGTTTTCCCCCTAAGGTAGGAGAAGCATCATTTGCTAACTTTTCTGTAATTTTATAACAAATATTATCAGCTTTCTGGTTCAAGAGGGAAAAGGTTTTTTTCACTGACCTCCTTCTGCTTTGGTTCAGCACCATACACTTGTTACCAAATTTCACATCAGCCAAGATCAGTTTAGCTGCAACTTAGAAAACTCAAGTCAAGCTATATTAAACAACAAAGAATCATATCAACAGAGGTAGGATGGACTTCACAAAGCCACCACATCTTGCCTAGACTGATACAATGTTCTGCTACCTTATATCTGTGTTTACAAATGGGTCCCTTAAGTCATTTCTCCATTTAGTAGTCACATGGTGATCTGTTGAAAATTAAAATCAGGTTATGTCACTCCCCTAACCAAAACACTTAATGGCTTCCCATCAAAATAAGGAAAAAAAAATCCATAGTCCTCTCCATAGCCGCAGATGCTCTCAGCCTCTCCAGGCCTATCTCCTTTGCTCTTTTCTAACTCACTCCCCTCCACCCTACTATTCCATTTCAGTGTTCTTTCAGTGTGATACACTTGTTCCTACATTAGGGCTTTAACATTTGCTGCTTCTTTTTTTTTAAAAAATGTTTATTGACACTTACTACTTCTTATGCCCACAATGATTCTACATAGAGCCTTAAAAGCTTCATTCATTGTACTAGTGAGGGTTCTCCAAAGATATAGAACCAATAGAAGATATAAATATTATAAAGCATTGCCTCACACAATTATGAATGCTGGCAAGTGCAAAATCTGTACTTTAGGCCAGCAGTCGACAGTCTGCTGGAGAATTTCTTCTTTCTCTGAGAAGCTGGTCTTTTTATTCTTTTCAGCCCTTCATTTGATTGGATAAGGCCCCCACACATTATTAAAGGCAATCTTTTTTACTCAGAGTTCATCAGTTTAAATGTTAATCTCATCCTACAGCACCCTTCATACTGGCACATAAAGTTAACCATCATACTTACATACTTTTTCAGATCTGTGCTCATCTGTCACCTTCTCAGACAGAACTTCCCTAATGCTCCTGTTCAAAACCTACACCAATTCCTGTTCTCTATCTATTGACCACATTTTACTTTTCTTCATGGCTTTTATTGAGACTGAAATTATACTATGTATTTATTTGTTATGTGCTTTTCATCTGTCTCCATTTCTAGAGCATCAACATTATTCTATAATTTGCCACAGTTTCTATGGAATATAAACAGCTTTTCCTATATAGCAGATGCTTACCAATCTTGGTTTTGATTTTTATATTCACCTAGAGGTAAAAACCGATCTTTCTTACCTAAAAGAAGATAACTTGTGCACAAAAATAACTGCAACACCATTCTACGTCATAATGGCTGCAATGTCTATTGACCTGTGGAACTTCAACCCACTTATTTTCTCTGAAATGCTGGGGATGAGGTCTACAAAGTACATTCCTTAGCCTTCCTTCCTAGCTAACTTCTAGTTAGATTCTTCTAATGGAAGGCACTATTGGGACATCGGATAGTTGGAGGAATAGAGAACCTATTGTGATTTTCTCTCACTTTTCTTCTTGAAGTGTATTTGAGAAACCACATTCTTCCATCCAGGAATGTGGTCTCAGCTTCCACGGCACCTCTTCCATCCTTGTGCTATCTAGATATCACCCTACCAGCGAAGCACTGAGTGTTTTTTGGGAATCTGATTACACCATCTTATTCTTTTTGTTCTCCATGAACTAGATGAAGTAGCTGCTTTTAGCTGCTACTAACCTCTAGTGTACTATCCTTTTAAAAAATATCTTCAGAATTTCTAATAAATATGCAATGATATGCTTGAATTAGATCCCTGAATTAAAGTCTGTTGTTTGAAACGATTAGAGTGCTTTCTGTTTTTTTTTTTTTTTTTTTTTCTTTTCAGGTTCCACGAAAGAGACTTTCAAAGTGAGATTCTTAGGTTGGATACCTTAACTATCTGGAAAATACTGTTGACCTTATCACCAGTGGAAAATTGGGCAGGAGATGTAAAAGATGCAGGGTCGATCCCTGGGCCAGGAAGATGCCCTAGAGGAGGGCATGGCAACTTATTCCAGCATTCTTGCCTGAAGAATCCCATGAACAGAGGAGTCTGATGGGCTATAGTCCATACAATTGCAAAGAGCTGGACAAAGAGCATGACTAAAATGACTTAACACAAACACACAGTCCATAACATGGGCTTCCCAGGTGACTCAGGCAAGAAGTCCACCTGCCAAGTTGTGGTAAAGTTCACCTGTCAAGCAGGAGATGCAGGTTCTATCCCTGAGTCAAGAAGATCCCGTAGAGAAGCAAACGGCAACCACTACAGTATTCTTGCCTGGGAAATCCCATAGATAGACAAACCTGGTGGGCTGCAGTCCATAGTGTCACAAAAGAGTTCGACATGACTTAGTGACTAAACAACAACAACCACCACCAATAACATGCAGAGGCATCTCATTAACCAAATTCTTATCTGTTGTTGCTTTAGATGACGGGCCTACTGAAGGCAAAGCTCTGGAAAACCAAGTGGTTAATGCATTTGACCACTATAGTGGTAGTGATGAAAGGCTGTGGGGCAAGGCTTTTTGAGACTGCACTTGATTGCTTATAGAGAGAAACTGACAAGCCCAGGTCTTTAATCTCTTAGTTCAAGGCAAGTCATAGACTCACAGAGGTTTTATTGTGCTCTTAAAATAATGTCTCATTTTTTGTAGTTGTAAACGAGATCCTGAATCTTATCCCATATTTAAAAGTGAAAATTCTAGAACTATAATATAAGTTGAATTCATTGCCTCACAAAGAATCTTATATGAAATTTAGAGCATTTATTGGGAAAGAAAGGAAATCTGGGACTTGACCTAGGAACATCTGGTTAGATATGGATGAATCTGAGGACCTTGAATCTGCAAATCTACTTGAACTTTCATTGAGCGTCCATTGATAGTAGAAATAATCTCCCATATCAAAAGCTATTAGTCTTTTAGACCCTGTAATAAACTCTAGTAAGGAAGTTGCTTTGCAAATGGATGCCTATTGATACTGATCTCCACCAAGCCTCATTGCCTTCAAACCTATAACTTGAGTCAGCTTCTGGCATACATAGGAAACAAAAGCAGGTCTTTCCAGGTGGTAGTAGTGGTAAAGAACATGCCTGCCAATGCAGGTGATGTAAGAGATGCAAGTTCGAGTTTGATTCTTGAGTTAGGAAGATCCCCTGGAGAAACGTGTGGCAACCCACTTCAGTATTTTTGCCTGGAGAATCCCATGGACAAAGGAACCTGGCGGGCTACAGTCCATAGGATCACAATGAGTCAGACATGACTGAAGTGACTTAGCAGGCAGGCAGGAGGCAAAAACAAATCTTATCTAGGGAGATATGACATATAGAAAAAGGAATTGTAATAGTATTATTATTTACTCATATTAACTTAAAGTTGGGGTATATGTGTGGGAAGTGATTCTAAGTATTTTGAAACAAATAGTGCTTTACAGAGATGCCCTATCCAATATGCTATCTTAAGTAGTTCAGCTCTGAATACATCAGACTCTAATGTGACCTATAGTCAATGATATTCAGAGTCTACAATGTCCCTGACATAATGAAGAAATATTACAAGGTTTAAGGAAGTAGAAATAACAGAGTGTATCTATTATTTGCAAGTTGGCCATCTCCTTGTATATTTCTGTATGAGTTTAGAGAGTACTCCATTCAAGATGTTGAGAAATGTATCAGTGAGAGAAGTAAAGACTCCACAAAAACTCTCTGATTCAGAGGGTGGTTATCAGTAAGGTGGAACAAGATTGATGACCACGAACTTAAATTACTAAAGTTGAGTGATAGATAGTAGTGGATTTATTATACTTTTCCTCTTTTTATGCATTTTGACTTATCCAAAATAAAATTAAAGAAAATGAGTTATATGGTAGCTGTTTTTTTCTCTCTGGGGATGGTTTTGCAAAAGTCCAGCTTTGAAACAGATTCTTGGACTTCAATGGAAACATGGGATCCCTGAATGGCAGAAGCTGAGTAACTGTGCTTAACTCCTAGAGAAAAGTGTGCATGATGGCCTGGTCTGTGGATGTCACTCAGACACCAATTTTCTAGTCTCTTCTATGCTTAATCAATGGGCTTGTTTGCAAGGCAGCACAGAGGTTCTTCAAGGGCTCAACCGTATGGTCCTTCTTTACAAAGAGATTTGACTGTATCCTTGCTGAGTGTGCAAGAGCCACAGGGTCAAATTTAGACCTTGATATGGCACCATTTCCTGGGGAGACCAGCCAACTACAAGGTATCGATTTGATTGCTTTGGACTTCTTCCAGCTAGAAATGGTAAATGACTTTGTCCTCAGTGGAACTGAAACCTATTCTGGATGTTGGATTTGCTTTCCTGCTTCCAATGCCTTTCAGCACCAATATCAGAAGACTTTTGGAGTGACTTATTCATCATCAATATATTCCACACAATACTGCTTCTGATTTAGGAACTCACTATAAAACAAAAGGAGGGTAGCTATGGCATCATACAATTCACTGATCTTACCATATACCTCTTGGCTTAGAAGTAGCTCCCTTAACAGAAACATAGAATGTCTTCCTGGATTATTAGATGAAGTGCCAGCTAAGAGACAATAATTTTAATATTTGGGTTATTTTCTTACATTACATAGTATCAACTTCTAAAAGACACTACATATGAAATTGTTTTACCCTTAATCCACTTATTAAGAAAAGAAGTGGACTTCACTAATTTTTTTAATTCTGTTGGTTGAAAGGTCTTATTTGCATAATGAAAATTGTCTTAGTCAGGAGACATAATTTTTTCAATGAAATGAAAGTTAAGTCTGCCACCTGATTATTTTGGGCTTCTTATTCCACTGAAACAACAAATATTGGGATACTGTAATTTATATATTCATTGCCAAGAAGAAGGTAGGTTGTTCCTCTATAGAGGAGACAGGTATATTATATTTGAAACAAAAGAGGTTTCTTGGGGTAGATCTTAGTACTTTAATGTTCAGTAGAAAAGTTAATGGAAGTCAATACAATCTGAAGAGACAGCTCTGTCCAAAACTCACATCCTCAGAAATGAAAATGTGACTCATCTTCATCAGGTAAAGGACCCTATTAGCTGAGATCCTTGCTGCAGGCAAGGGAAATATGGAATAGGTAGTAGATAAAGAAAGTTATTCATATGTGAGTTCAGGAGCATGCCATGTATCTGTATACTTTAAAGTGTTAACTAATTTCTTTCTCTTTTTTTAATATATGCAGTAATGATAGTATCTAAATTTACAATTTAATCTTTAGGAAACAGAATATCCAAGTGGACTTGTGACTTTGAATGAAAACTCATAAATCAATAGGTAAGTGATAGGATTTTGTGTTTTCCATTTTTGCAGGGAAAAGAGATTATCCTTCATTATGAAAAAAGTAGCTGCATCTTGAAAGGAGAAGCATTGCACAACCATCATTTTTGTTAGTCTTGATTAAACAACCTCCTCCTTTGTAGTCCCTACCCTGGCCCTAGTAAATTCTTCCTAAATTTGCTAAGGGCTTCCCTGGTGGCTCAGATGGTGAAGAATCTGCCTGCAATGTGGGAGACCTGGATTTGATACCTGGGTTGGGAGGATCTCCTAGAGAAGGAAATAGCAACCCACTCCAGTATTCTGGCCGCAGAATTCCATGGACAGAGGAGCCAAGTGGGCTACAGTCCATGAGGTGGGAAAGAGTTGGACACAACTGAATGACTAACATAACAAAGTTGCTAATCTTTGGTTTACTTCATTTTCTTTCACTCAGACTTTCCAACACCTGTGTAATTAATTCCCTGTAGTAAATCCCTTTTGTTTGGACTATCTGTAGTTGTTTTCCTTTTCTTTCCTATACCTAAAAAAACCCAGCTTCATTTCCTTACCTTAACTCCATTTGCCATTTAAATTCATTTTCTTTCTAAGTCTGAAGAAAAGTAGACATTTCTTCTATCAGCTGTCTTGAAAAGAAAGGTATTTCTCGGAAGCCACTGAAAAAGTCTGTTTTGTCCCTTTTGCACAAATTCCATCATATGTTAATTCCTAAATCAACCTCTAGAGCAAGAGAATGAAGTAGGACTTTGAGTTTAGTCCTGAATTTTTGAACTAATACCTGTGACAGGTTAATGAGATTCCCCTTAGAACAGGTCTGATCTTGGAGCCAGTGGTGAGGTTAACCTCAGCCTAAATAAAGCACCTGGGTTGCATGGTGAAGAAGTATAGAGCTTTTAGAATTGAAACAGTGTCAAATGGATACTAGGTAAGCAATAGTAGTGTGCTCTGTAAACTCTTATTACACTATACTGCACTTCTCGCTTTGTCAGTTTGCTTCATTAAACTATGAGATCATTGATGGCACAAATTATGTCTTTTATCTAAATAATCTACACTGAGAATTTTGACTGTCACTTAATAGGAGAGTGTCAAGAATTTCTTGAATGGATGAATAAATCAATGTGCCAAAGCTTTTGAATTGTTCTTAACAAGGATGAATTTGAACCTTTACTTAGAGCATTACAATACTATACAATGCACAAAGGCACTTGGGACAATAGTAGTTGTAGAATTGAAGATATGCTTGTTCACTGACCCTTATATTTTTGGTTGTCACTGAATATTTTCAAACAAAATGTTAGAGGAGAAGGACATATGCATCAATGAGTGCATTTGTACATAGAATAAGGTCTGTAGACATTTCTCAGGTAGTATAAATCTTCTGCTTGATGAAGTATTAGTTTTGTTTTTTAAATTCCTAAAGCTCCTTCATAATGTGTTTTGAAGATTCAAAAAAGAAATGAATAAGTTTTAGCTGCCTCAGAGCTGAACTAAGAACTTAGTGTTTTGAATTTTTGGAAGGAGTTATTTTCCTTCCACCAGTAAGAAAGCAGTAGAGTGCTTGAAGAGTGGCGTGGACCCTGGAGCCAGACTGCATGGACTAAAAACTCACCTCCACCACCTACCAACTCTATGACCTGGTGCAAGAATTATACCCAGAGCCTTAAACATATGAGGCACCTTTCATGTTACTGTCAGGGCACAAGTCTTATTAAAACAACTTGTGTTTCACATTCCTCATTGTAAAATTGTGGCTAAAATTAGTAATCTCCACATAAGTCAATATGTGGAAATTTCTTACTAAGTCCTTGTTATTGTTGTTGCTTGGTCATTGTGTCTGACTCTTTGTGACCTCAGGTACTGTAGCCCGCCAGGGCCCTCTGTCCATGGAATTTCCCAGGCAAGACTACTAGAGTGGGTTGCCATTTCTTTTCCAGGGGATCTTCCAGACCCAGGGATTGACCCTGCATCTTCTGCATTAGCAGGTGGATTCTTTACCACTGAACCATATGGGAAGCCCTAGTAAGTCCTTAGCATTAGTATATTCTGCAAATGATAGCTATTTTTTTATCATTGTATACCACCAAGTCACATTTGGAAATCAAAAGTGGTAGAGGGAGGTAAGTCACAATGTTCCCTCCCAACATATTTTCCCCTATGGTAATCAAGATTGTCTACCAAACATTTCAGCATCCTTATCTTTCTAGGCTCATGGTAGCTTTGCACTTCAAAGCTTGTTGTGTTTGTGTGTGCTGTGTGACTACCTTGAATCTAATACACAAGTTATTCCTGGGCCAGATCAGTTAATTTCTTTCTTTCCCTTTGTAATGATGATGATTTAAGAATCCGTGTAGTGACCATGCAATTAGCTTGTATCTCAGAAAGAGAATGACGTAACACACAGCTACCACAAGACCCTCTGAGATTTAGGGGTTATTTGTTACCTCAGCATCACCTAGTCTAGATGAGTCATATAGCAACTGACTAGTTCCATGATGGTGGGAGAAAACACATGAGTCTCAGTTTCTCCATCTGCAGAATAAGGAAGCCACAGATGAAAGGTTATCACTAAAGTCTCTTTGAGTTCTATAATAATAATAGTAATAATAATAGCAATGAGGATCAGACATTTTATAAATCAAGGAAGAATGAAAATAATCTCATTGATAAGCTCTGAGAATCAAAGAATAGCAGAGGGAGGCAAAATCTAAGGTCAGCTCTTCCCAAAGCTGGTTTTTTAGAACTCTAGTCACAAGAGATGGTTTGTATCAGACAGTTCCCTGACCAAGTAAGTATGGGAAATACTGCATATGACAGCTATCTGTTAAGTAATTTTCACGCATATTATCATAGTCTAAGGACTCATGAAGGAAACCTTTTTAAAAAAAATTATTGAATGACTTGGCTGCATCAGGTCTTTGCTGCAGTACGCCAGATGTTTCCTTGTGGTGTGTGGGCTTGTCTCTAGCTGTGGCACATGGGCTTAGTAGTTGGTGGCACACATGAGCTTAGCCCCAGGGCATGCGGGATCTTAGTTCCCTGACGAGGGATCAAACCCATGTCCTCTGCATTGAAAGGTGGGTTCTTAACACTGGACTACCAGGGTAGTTCCAAGGAAATCTTTAAAATGCATTTCACCTAGAATTTACCAATAAAAAATCATGGTGGCAATCACTTTCACAATGAACTGGGTTGCTATACTTTTCATTTGTACAGTAGGCTTTCTCATGCGGTACTTCAAAGTCTTTTAGATTCCTTCTGCATGTAGTCACAAGAGTGGGCATATGGACAAGAGCATCTCATTTCTCTGATCATAGTAATGGGTTTGTATATGAACACAAGGCCTCTGCGTAGCCAATCAGAGCCTTCACCATGATTAATAGTTTTGATGACGTCTTGGATTTAGCTGAACCTCACTGAGATACACTTTAGACTTCTCAGGTATTTGAGCCAAAATGTTCCTTTTACTCAAACTAATTTAAATTGGATTGCAGTCATTTGCTATTGAAAGAATTCAGGTTGGAACTCTTCCTCCTTAGAACAGAGTTTAGAAGAATGCTCTTCCAGGATAACAGAGTAAAACGATACAATTTTGAAACTTATTAAGCAATTTCCCCATCTTCCTCTAAGGGAACTTGGGTCTACTGGGGAGCCTGAAGATGGGAGTGACATATTTAGCTTGAGAAGACATATTACAGCTGTTTTTTCTTTTTTTTAAAAAAATTTAGAAATAAAAAATGATGGAAACAGACACAAAGTAGTCAAAATATATTGATAGCAAGTAACAATCTTAATGTCTCATTCATTTCCTCATTCATATTAAAAATATTAGTTAAAGAGCACATCTATTTATGGACAGTTTACTTCTCACAGCAAAGTCAGGAGCACAGATAAAAATGGTGGTCAATTTACAGACTGTGAAACTAAGTTAGATTGACATTAAGCAACTTGCCCAATGTCACAACTAGAATACGGTAATGCTGGAATTTAAAAGCACTCATAAGTGCTGTCCAATGAATTTTTTTTTTTTTTTTGCAGATAACATAACTGATATAAAATCTCTCTGTATTTGTTTTCTATCACTGCCTTAACAAATTCCCTTAAATGGAATGACTTAAATATATTTCACAGTTCAGTGGTTCAAAAATCTTGTAGGCTAGACTGGTTTGTCTGCTTAAAGTCTTACAAAACCAGTATCAAAGTGTAGGCAGGTCTATGTTCTTTTCTGGAAGCCTCGGTGAACAAGTCATTTCTAGGCTTATTCAAGTGGTTGGTGAAATTCATTTCCATGTGCCTGTAGGACTGAGGTCTGTTTTCTCGCTGGCTGTCAGCCAGGGGTTGTTCTCACCTTCTAGAGGCTACCCTCATTCCCTGCTTTATGGTCCCCATCAAATTCAGCTAAGGCATTCAAGTCACTATCCTGCTTGGAATTCCTCTGACTCTTCTGCCTTATCACTCCGCTATATCTCTTGACTTTAGCCAAAGAAAGCTTCTCTGCTTTTAACAGCTCATGTGATTGTATTGAACCCACTGTATAATCCTGGAAAATCTCCCATTCTCAAATCATGTTGAAATTTATGGGGTTGCAAAGAGTCAGATAGGAGGGAGCAACTGAACAACAACAGTCACATCTTCAAAGTTCCTTTTGTAACATATTCACAGGTTCAAGGGAATGGTGCAAGGAAATCTTGATAAGTCCATTATTCTGTCTATCATAATCTATCTATATAACGGTGCAGTTGGAAAGTTTTAAAATGCAAAAGGAAGAAATTTTATACATCTGATTTGTAAAATACCCATTGTATTCATTTGGAAACATTAAAATGGCATATAAAATATATATTATATATACAGTCCAAGGGGTCCCAAGAGTGAGACACGACTGAGTGAGAAACACTTTCACTTTTGCCTCCAAAGAAGGAGAATCTCTATACAGTTAGCAAAAACAAGACTGGGAGCTGACTGTGGTTCAAGCATGGGCTCCTTATTGCAAAGTGAAAGTGTTCATCGCTCAGGCATGTCTGACTCCTTGTGACTCCTTGGACTGTAGCCCACTAGGCTCCTATGTCCATGGAGTTTTCCAGGCAAGAATACAGGAGAGGGTTGCCATTTCCATCTTCAATATTGAAAAACTTAGGCTTAAACAGGGAAAACCACTAGGCCATTCATGTGTGACCTAAAAAAATCCTTTATAATTATACAGTGGAGGTGACAAATAGATTCAAGGGATTAGGTCTGGTAGACAGAGTAGCTGAAGAACTATGGATGGAGGTCTGCATAACTGTAGAAGAGGCAGTGACCAAAACCATCCCCAAGAACAATAAATGCAAGAAGGCAAAGTGATTGTCTGAGGAGGAGTCTTTACAAACAGCTGAGGAGAGAAGACAAACAAAAAGCAAGAGAGAAAGGGAAAGATACACCCAACGGAATGTAGAGTTTCAGAGAATAGCAAGGATAGACAAGAAGGTCTTAAATGAACAATGCAAAGAAACAGAGGAAAACAATAGAATGGCAAAGATAGAGACCTCTTCAAGAAAATTAGAGATATCAAGGGAACATTTCATGCAAGCATGGGCACAATAAAGGACAGAAATGGTAAGCACCTAACAGAAGCAGAATAGGTTAAGAACAGGTGGCAAGGATACATAGAAGAAATATACAAAAAAGGTCTTATTGACCCAGATAACCATTGGAGGAGGAAACGGCAGCCCACTCCTGTGTTCTTGCCTGGAGAATCCCAGGGACGGCGGGGCCTGGTGGGCTGCCGTCTATGGGGTCACACAGAGTCGGACACGACTGAAGTGACTTAGCAGCAACCATGATGGTTTGGTAGAGCTGGATCAATGTCACCTAAAGCCAGACATTCTGGAGTGTGAATTCACGTGGACCTTAGGAAACATTACTACAAACAAAGCTAGCAGAAGGGACAGATTTCCAGCTGAGCTATTTCAAATTGTAGAAGATGATGTTAAAATGTTACACTCAGTTCAGTTCAGTTCAGCCGCTCAGTCGTGTCCGACTCTTTGTGACCCCATGAACCACAGCATACCAGGCCTCCCTGTCCCTCAAAATGTTTCAAATTTGGAAAACTCAGCAGTGGCCACAGGACTTGAAAAGGTCAGTTTTCATTCATATCCCAAAGAGGTGCAATGCCTAAGACTGTACAAACTACTGTACAGCTGTGCATTTCATATGCTAGCAGGGTAATGCTCAAAATCCTCCAAGCTAGGCTCCAGCAGTGTGTGACCTGAGAACTTCCAGATGTACAATCTGGGTTTATAAATGGCAGGGGAACCAGAAATCAAATTGCCAACATTTGTTGGATCATGGAGAAATCAAGAGAATTACAGAAAAAACATCTTCTTCTGCCTCATTGACTATGCTCAAACCTTTGACTGCGTGGATCACAATGAACTGTGGAAAATTCTTCAAAAGATGGGAGTACCAGACCACCTTACTTGCCTCCTCAGAAACCTGTATATGGGTCAAGAAGCAACAGTTAGAATCAGACATGGAACAACTGACCAGTGCCAAATTGGGAAAGGAGTAGTACATCAAGGCTGTATGTTGTCACCCTGCTTACTTAACTTATATGCATAGTACATCACGTGAAATGCCTGGCTGGAAGAATCACAAGTTGGAATCAAGATTGCTGAAAGAAATATCAACAATCTCAGATATGCAAATGTTACCACTCTAATGGCAGAAATTGAAGAGGAACTAAAGAACCTCTTAATGCACGTGAAAGGGGAGAGTGAAAACACTGGCTTGAAACTCAACATTAAAAATCTAAGATTATGGCATTCTGTCCCATCACTTCATGGCAAATCAAAGAGGAAAAAGCAGAAGCAGTGACAGATTTTATTTTCTTGGGCTCCAAAATCACTGCTGATGGTGACTGCAGCCATGAAATTAAAAGATGCTTGCTTCTTGGAAGGAAAGCTATGACAAAGCTAGATAGAGTATTAAAAAATACAGAGACACTACTTTGCTGACAAACGTCTGTATAGACAAGCTGTGGTTTTTCCAGTAGTCATGTACACCTGTGAGAGCTGGACTATAAAAAAGGGTAGGCGCCAAAGAATTGATGTTTTTGAATTGTGGTACTGGAGAGGACTCGAGAGTCCCTTGAACTCCAAGGAGATCAAAGCAGTCAATTCTAAAGGAAATCAACCCTGGATATTCATTGGGAGGACTGATGCAGAAGCTGAAGCTCCAATGCTTTGGGCACTTGATGTGAAGAGCCTTACTTACTGGAAAACTTCCTGATATTGGGAAAGATTGAAGGCAAAAGGAGAAAAGGGCAGCAGAGGATGAGATCTTTAGATAGCATCACGGACTCAATGACATGAATTTGAGCAAACTTCAGAAGATAGTGGAGGAGAATGGAGGCTGGTGTGCTGCAGTCCATGGGGTTGCCAAGAATCAGACACAACTTAGCGACTGAGCAACTGATGAATGATAAATATGTTAGAAGATGGAAAGTGATAGTTGATAGAATCTGCAGAAAACACGAATTCCAAAACAAGTTATTTAGCGCTTTTTAAAATAATGGAGTACATAAAAACAACAAAAGTGAAAGTTTCAATGGCCGATATTTTATAGACAATAGAAGTAGTCTGTTGCAAGGCAACAGAAAATAAGCTGAAACATTTAAGAAATCTTTGGGTACTACTCAGATAGAGCTTCCCTGGTGGCTCAGGCAGTAAAGAATCTGCCTGCAATGCAGGAAGACCCAGATTCAGTCCCTTGGTTGGGAAGATCCCCTGGAGAAGGAAATGTCAACCTACTCCAGTATTCTTGCCTGGAGAATTCCATGGACAGAGGAGCCTGGCAGGCTACAGTCCATGGGATCACAAAGAGTCGGACATGGCTGAGCGACTAAAACTTACACTGACTTACTTCCTTACCACTCATATGCAGCAATATCCATGATAAGGTCGGACATATCTTGGAGATCTTAAAAAGTAAACTTCCTATGTTGTTTTTATTCATAATGGCCAAAAGTTGGAAGCATCTAAGATGTCCTTTAGTAGTTGAATGGACTGTAGAACATCTAGACAATGGAGAAATATTATTCAGCTGGAGAACATCCACACACTGGAGTATTATTATTCAGCACTGAAAGAAATGTTATGGAGTCATGAAAAGACATGCAGGGACCTTAGATGCATGTTACTATGAAAGAAGCGAATCTGAAAGACTACACTCTGAACGACTCTGGCTATATGTCATTTTGGAAAAGGGAAAACTATGGATACAGTAAAAAGATGAGAGGTCACCAGGGGTTGAGGGGAAGAATGAATAGGCAGAGTATAGAAGAATTTTAGGGTACTGAAATGATTATATATCAAACAGTGGTGGATACACTGTTTATACATTCGTCAAAACCCAAAAAAATTTCAGCAAGAGTGAACTTTAGTGCAAACTATGGACTTTAAGTGATAATGATAAGTCAATGAAGGTTCACAGGTTTTAACAAATCTTCCATTGTGACGAGCTACCAATAGTGTGGAGAGGTTTTTCCTGTGTAGCTGAAGGAGGTATGTGGATACTCTGTACTTTCTTCTCAACTCTGCTATGAATCTAAAACTGCTATAAAATATAAAGTCTACTTAAAATATGAATTGCTCAGGAGGATTTGATTGAAAAATTTCAGGAGCTGACAGACCGAATGAGGGGCCCAGTGTGTAGAGACCTGATACTTAAATGTATAAGCACTAGGGATGGTTTTACTTAGGATTTACTAGATTTGGTTTGGAGTTTGTTCTAAAAACCTACATGTCATGTCACTGCATGTTAAATATATACAGTATTTTTTCCATTTGTATACAATAATGCCTTTTAAACAGTACTCTTGTTTCTTACTTAGGTTGACGTGTCTTTAATATGAATGGGGGAGGGGAAAACTTGTTTTTCGTAGGGCTGTGTATGTTTAAGTCATTGAAATGAAGGACAACACTTAAATCAAGAAAATTGAAAACAGCCAGACTCACAAGTGGTCTCAAAACAAAAGCAATAAAGTTAAAAATTTTCCTCTTGCTTTAGAATGGGGACAAATAAAATGATAGCTTTTCTGTATTAAATAGTAGCCATTATTTATACAAAGATGTTTATACTATTACCTGAGAGAAATAAATACTCAATTTAGATGTTTCCATAGAGTAGGTAGGGGTTGGAGGTTTCCCTTCAATCAAAACATGAAAGTGCTAGCAAATTTTTGGGAGACAGAGAAAAAAAAAGTTCAGCTGTCATTTCCTTGCTGGTTACTTAAATGGATTGACTGAGTAATTTCTTATCATTATTTGACTGACAGTTTGTTGCATTTTGAAGGAAGAGTGAGAAAGATCAGGGGCCTGAGAAAGAAGAGATGGCTTTTACGCAGTTGTTTTTAATTCTAATTTAAACTAATTATGCGGACAAAAAAATTAAAAAAAGATAAATATTTTACAAATAACTTTTAAATTTTTTCCCGATAATATCTAATATTTTAAAAAGTCACTACAAGACAAAGACAAGGGCCATCTCATTTTGACAAGATAGCACTTGGTTTACATTAGGTTTTTTTTTTTTTTCCCCCCGTCTGCTGCCAGTTAAAACACAGAATTATACATTTAAGCCTGATTTAAAACAATGTACAAAGCTACAAATGAATGTTCTCAACATTAAACAGACGTTTCATAACCCTTCCGTCTGTATGTTTTGGTTTATCTCCCCATCAGCCTTTCCAGAGAACGAGAAATCGGAGTAACAACAAAACATCCTTGAGAGAGTATTGTATCTCATTTAACTGGGACTACTTTTAACCTTTTCCACGTTCTTGGACCATCTGAAATCAGAGGTGTTCTCCAACTCCAGGAAGATACTTCCTATTTTTATTCAAGTACCTCCCTGAGCGGACTATTTCCCTCTTACCACTTTAGGGTCCTGTGGTGCTTCATTAAATCTTACCCATTTTTTTACTCAAAATCTAGCTGAGCCCACTTGTTTCCTACTTGTTCCAGTCCACGGTACACGTTTCTCGTTTTCTACTCCGTTCCTGTGTTTTATCAGAAATCATTTGGCACTCGGAATTTACTTCTTGAAGCACGCTCAGTACTTTCTTAGCGTCTTTCTCCAGAATCGATAGGCTGAGCCTAGGATCAAGCTGTGGGAGGAGCATGCGACAGCACTGTCCATGGTCCTGAAGCATCGTTCCAGGTTGAGGGATTTTTTTTTTTCTCCTTAATCCTACATCTGGTGACTCCTGTCCATTTTCTCCCACGGATTTTTTTTTTTTTTTTAAATGGTTAAGTGGTGATGACAATAGAAAAGAAAGGCAAAAATATATTGGGGGAGAAAGAGGAATAGATAGAGATAGAGGTATAAAGTCATCGCCTGGAGAGAATAAATCACAGGGGTTTGACAATCTTAAAACAACTGCAGCTGATATCAGGTTGGGAATGAGAGGGGGTGTAACATACCTGACGCTGCCAATGAAGGAGTGTAAAAAATGCGTGCACCATGTGATATAAATCCGTGCATGAACAAACACACTGATGCTTGTAGGCGAGGAGGCCAGTATCGCTTCTATCATACCAAACTGCCATTGGTTTGTTTGTCTTTATTTTTCTCTCTTGATTTAAAAAGTCACTTGGCACTGTGGCAAAACAAAGGCAGCTGTAACTTACCTTTCACGTTTGATATAGCTGTGCATATTTTTTGGTTCTAGCACTTTTGTAACAGTTACATTCCACTATCATCAAGCCCCAGCTGATGGTGGTAGGCGGAGCACGTGCTCCATGAAATCTCCATGTAAGTTCCTCAACTAAAGCATAACCTCCACGAGGACAAACACCTTATACTATCCATTTTTGGATATCTCAAAATGCCTAAGTAGAGTGCCTGGTACAAATTAGGGTCTCAGTAACAGTCTTTGAATTGATAAAAGAATCACAATGCCCTTTTCAGAGACAGCACTCAATACAGGCTTGTGAAATGAGCACGTTTCACTTGTTTTAATACTTCCATCCTCTTTTAGTCCCTTTTAAAGCGCAGTCTCCCCTTTGTCCCCCAAAACCTCTCTCCGGCGTCGGTCACAACCGTCACTGCACTGGGGCCCTGCCCTCCTCCAGCGACTCGCTTTCTCCCGCTCACCTTTTTTTCCTGCTCTGCAAGCCCTATCCCCTTCTCCCCTAGGACCTCTCCCGCACTCGGTGGGTGTCTGTCCCTGGTCTTCGGGCGGCTCATTGCGTCCCCGCCCGCAGGGTAACGCTGTTGTCATGGACACGGCACCTGCGCCCTTCGGCAGTGCCCCTTCGCCACTGTCCCCTCCCCCCACCTGCGGCGCTGCCAGCCTCGCTCCCCCGCTCTGCCCCGCCCCGCCCCGCCC
>NW_011495048.1:3469528-3487994 GCF_000754665.1 Bison bison bison | reverse complement strand
GGGGCGGGCGGGGGGAGGGGGGAGCGGCTTTGCTTCCAGCCGCGAGTGAGGCGGAGACCCGGGCTGGCGGGCGGAGCGGGAGGCACCGCACCTCGGCCAGAGGCGGCTGCTTCAGCTGCTGCCCTCTTCCCCGCCGCCGCTTCTCCAGTCCCGTTAGTGGTTACCCCTCCAGCTGCTGGGAACGGACGAGAGAGAGGAGGAGGGCGAGAAACTCCCACCGACCCACAGAGGTGAGTCCCAGGCAGAGCATCCTCCATCCTTGCCTGCCTCCCTCCCTCCTTGTCTCCCTCCCATCCTCTGCGTCCTCCCCTCCCTCCCTGCTCCCCAACCCTCCCGCCCTCATCCTTCCCAACATCCCTCTCTCCTCTCCCCTTCCAGCCTTTCTTTCATCCCTTTCTTCTTTTCTCCCAGCCCCGCTTCCTTCCCACCCTTTCTTTCTTCCCTGTCTTCCTTGCAGCCAGTCGCTCCAGAGCGCAGCCCTGCCTCGCTTTCCTCTTGTCTCCATCTCTTTTTTTTCCTCCTTTCTTCACCCCTTCCCCAGTAGGAGATCCCTTGCCTGGTACAACTGTCCGGATTCAGGGGCTTCCAAAAAATTGGGCACATCTACTGAGAGACACGCTCTTGCACAGCGGATACCCTGTGGATCTCTGTGTTGTTTGGATTAAGGGTCAAGTTGGATAGAGTACCGGGAACTGGAAGGAGAAGAGGGTCGAGGAAGAATCTGTGGATTTGTGCTGTATTAGGGTGGGGGTGGGGAGGGTTGTCACTTAGACATGTTGCCAACAACCCCCCACGCCCCTCTGTAGCAGTTTCTTTTTTCCTTCTGGGGAATTACATATTCCCAGTGTGTGTGTCACTAATTTAAAACCCAGTTTTCCCGGCTTTGATTGTCTCTGTGTGAGAAGCCACAAGGGGGGACGAGGAGAGAGGAAGAGAACAAGAGAGGAAGAGGGGAGGGGAGAGGGAGGGTGGTGGCGGTGGATGCCTGTATCTCTTTTCCCTAGGCCTCTTTGAATTGATATTTTCAAACCACCCGCCCAATATTTGCCTTGAAATTGAGCCCTTGTGTGCTTAGTTCTGCCACTGTCTACTTTAGAGGCAGAAACTCTAAAACTTTAATGTGTGTACCCCAGCATTATTTGTGGAATGTTTGGGTCAGCATACAAAAACACTAGGGTAGATGGATTTGGGGAAAACAGAGAGCAGAGGAGTGGAAGAGAGGCACTTTTGTTCATCATGAGTTAACTTCTAAAGGAGGACAATAGACTGGAGTGATGAGGTTATACTCCACAGGCTTAGAGATATATCGTTTTGATAGAATTAGCTGCATGATACCTTTAGCAGATACCCTTACCTTTTCTCATGCACCTTACAGAAATCGTGAAGATATTTGAAAAGTACTGTGTGATTCTGTTTGTGGTGTATACCAATGGGAAAGTTGAATTATCTTTGAGACTGTTGTGAACAGTTTAAAATTTCAGTTGGTTTTGCACCGTTTATTTTCACCAAGTGATATATTTTACTTTGCTTTCTTTAGCTTACACTCTAACCCCTTCTGTTATATATATTAATAGTGATTTGGCAATGCTCCTTTTAGCAAGTGTTGCTGCTGAAAGTTTATTCATACCTGATGGGATAGCCCTGCCTCAGAATTTTTAGTGTATTCATCATTTCAGAAAGATCCAACAAGTAGGATAAGTATAACTCAGAAATGGACTATTTAGAAGCCTGTATTTTGTTTTATCTATGCTCACCTTTAAAAAAACACACAAAAATAAAAACCCTTAATTTCTACAGATAGCTGTATTTTATGTTTAATGGATGTGTGGGGAGGGACTGAGGGACTGAAATTAATGGTGGATGCAATGAAGCTTCCAGTAAGAAACTATGCTGTGGAGCAAATTGTTGATTTTTTTTTTCTTTTCATTTAAGTTATTATAGGCTAGTGGTGCAATATGCACTTTCATATTTTATGGGAATGTAAAGTAGGAGTTGAGTTGAAGAGAATTACCTTCCAAAGTGATTGAGTGCTGATTTGACAAAGAGCTGACACAGTTAATCATCTGAATCAGTTTTTTTGAGGGAAGTGCATGATATTAGGAATGATGGATCCACCCCTTGCCCCAACTCCCCTTGATAGGATTGCAATTCCATTAATGGCTTGGCTGAAGCTTGGTGGAATTGTCAGTGTTACCAATGTCCTGTTGCAGAATTGCCATCAACCCTATCCATATTTGAGTGGTTACATTACTTAATAGCTAACACAATTGTAGGCAAGGCTGTTCTGTTTTGCTTTTGTTCATTTCCCTGGAATGCCATGAAGCTAGTAAAAACCTTTGATAGTAGTTATATATGAACACAATCCGTTAGTTTTGTCCTAATTTACTTTCAAATGACTTTCCCCTCTTCTAGCATCTCTACTGTTCTTTCTCTGTGGAGCTTTGTGGTTGTGAGCTAGGGGAGGAGGCAGCCCCTCAGACAGCCCTGCTCTTCCTTGATCGCAGTTTTGATTTACAGAGTGATGTGGGTGTATGCCTCTGTTTTTAATACTGTGCTTACTATGGAAAGAAAAATACTGTTTATTTGTCTCCTTTGTAAACATTCATCTAGTGAGTGAAAACAAAATTTACAAGTTATTAACAGATAGAAGAGAAGATAACATTTGTTTACAGCAAGATTTTGAGAGAGACTTGAGTAAAATGAACAAAATATGAAACTGAAGAACTAGTGTCTTAAAAAAGCAGCTCTGCTACTCTGATCATTATTCACTTTACAGATAAAGTCCAACCAACTTCCTCTGAAGAATTTAACTTCTGGAGACTTCTTGCTTTACTTGACTAGACCTTTAACAATGTATGGTACAGATAAAAACCCAGTAGTACATCTTATAGACCCTGTAGCAAATATTCTGGAACATTCTCTATGGTTTTCTCAGAGCTCTTAAAACCGTGCAACCCTAAGCTAAGTGTATGAGGTTTTGAAAAGAAGTAAAAAGACACTGTCTTTGACCTTAGCTTATAGCCTAGTTGAGAACAGGCTTTTGCATGAGGTCATATTTCACAGTGGTAAAGAGCAAGATCTTTGGAGAGAGCTTTAGATTTGAGTGCATGCTCTACTTACGTAGTAGTGTTATGCCCTTGTGTATTATTTAAGCCCTTCCCGTCATTTGCAAAATGGGAATTATGGTAGACCTTGATTCTTAGGATTACTTAAAGGGTTAAATATGTTAATCACAGTACTTGGAATAAACAAAGCATATCTTAAACAGTATTATAATTAGGAAAATGATTTAAAACAATCTAAGACAATATATGATTATATGCTGGAAAGAAATAAAAAGCAGGTAAGTGGTTAGAGGGATTCTGGAGAGGACAGTTATTTATGTAGTCTAAGAATGATAATATTCAGGAGTTGCAGTGGGGCTTGGAAGGGTTTCATGCAGGGTGGGTACACAGCTGGAACAAACGCAGAGAGGAGAAACACTGGTGTGTTTAGGAAAACTGATTACTTGACTACTGGGGAGTGTATTAAACAGTGTTAAACACATACGGTCAGAGTAATTAGCCTCTCACTCGGGACAAGACAACTTGTTGTATTGTGGGATCCATTTTATCACAGAATGTGCAGCTACCCAGAGGACCTGTTTCAGTTCTTTGTCTTACACAAAACCCTACACCAAGACACAGGATTCAAGGTCTGTGTCACAGTGAGGACCCAGAGTATTCTTTCTGTCTCTTTTCTTTAAACTTCAAGACAGAAAGTTGACCTTTCTAAATAATAAAGATTTAATATCATGATTATCTCAACTCTCTCTTGTTTTGCCTTAACTACAAGGAATATTCCAGAATACATACTTGGAGAATAGTAGCCATTATTATTTTATTTTGTCATACACAAAGCTGGGCATTATTAGGGTACTTGTATTTGCTGGAAGTTTCTTTTTTTTCTTTTTTTTGGTGTTCGAGATTATTAATGATTCTCAATGAGTTATGCTCTTTTCAAGTGTTTGCTGGGAGACTAGGGTGTGATGGCAACAGAAGGTCTGTCTGGGATTGTGCACTGAGCAAGGTAAACACCAGCTCAGTGTGGGGTGATAGTTGCCCATTGGCTATGTCTGTTGACATGTCTTTAGTTTTGACTGGTGTTTATTGGATCCAAAAGCGTAAATGATTTGTGTTGTTTTATAGAAAAAGGATTTCCAGAAAAATTTACCTACAAGTTGCAAGTTTCAGTGTTTATAGTACTCATGTTTACTTTATTTTTAATAGATAGACATAATTTCATTCTTTTCTCCAAAATAGTAAAATACTCTATAATTATTTTTTGTAGTTCTAATATATACAAAATTAATCTCAGGGATATTATCTTAAGATATATATGGTTAAAAACATGAATGTATTTCCCCAAACTAGAAATTTAACAGACACAGACTGTAGCATTTTTATTTTCCATTTTGGAAGCTTTCTTAATATTCTGATGTTTTAAGGATGCAGCAGATGTAAATAAAACTTTTTCCAATGTATCACTTCTAGTCAGTTTCATATTAAAGCACTAGTGATTTTTGAAAAACTACTTCTAGATGCTTTAATTTTCCTTGTAAGTGAATTTTTACTTTCGAGCTGAATTCTAACTCAACCACAAATATGCATTCCACAGCTCTTTGAAATTGTAACTCATTATACAAAAGTGATAGTCTGACCTTATACAGCTTAATTTTATAGGGCTTTTATTCATTCTTATTTAAAGGCCATATCTGTATATACAACTCAGACTGTTATTTTTCAGATGTGAAGATAATGTGCAGTAACAGGAATGAAAAAGAAGCAACTATGTTCTCTGTAAATTAAGCAATGACCTTAACTTATAGAGAACATGGAAAAGTAGAATAAGGATGAGATAAAGTTAATTTTGTTTCATCTATTGAGCTAAAAACTTTTTAACTGCTTGTTCAGTTAATAGGACACTTGTAATATGCTCGTATGTGTAAATGGGGCTTATATTGTTTGTTAGATATCTGCGGTAAATCCAAGATCCTTTTTTTTCATGGCACCTTGATATTTCACAACTCAAGCCATGAACTCCAGTGGGGGTATGTCAGTTCTTTGACAGCTACTCAGAAACCACAGTGACTCCGTAAAAGACCAGAGAATCTGATATTTGTACCAGAGCAAGTGGGCAAAACTCAGATCTGTCTCCATCAACTTTTGAGTTGGGTATTTATTTTGTAAGTAGAGAGCAAGAGGGCAAGAGGGCTCAGAAATGATGGATGGAAAGAAAGTGTAAATTTCATGTTAGTTTTTGGAGCTCTCTGCCCAGCAGGTTCAGCTATCCTTTTTGCCTCTTTACTGCCTCTTCACTGGTGGCATGTGTAATTTCCGAGGTGGGGAAGCCGATTTTCTTATGTAACATGAGATCAGCTTGTGACATCTAAAGCTCACTATCAGTCATTCTGGTCCCTTGGTGTGCCTGTGGGAGGGACTGTCAGCAAGTTTTTTCCAAATCTGTTTCTCTGGTACATTGTAAAGCAGTCCTGATGTTCTCTGTGTATCATTTTATTTCTTACTGTTTCTTTGTATCTATCTTATTTCTACCTTATGATTCTTGAGCTTTAAAATAACAGGGTATGATTCATTCTCTTCTGATTTTCTGATTAGACAACATTTCCATGAGAAGAATACAGTCTTAAAATTTTGTCTTTAATTCATAGGGCTTGAGTTCAGTTCAGTCAGTTCAGTCCAGTTGCTCAGTTGTGTCTGACTCTTTGTGACCCCATGAATCGCAGCACGCCAGGCCTCCCTGTCCATCACCAACTCCCGGAGTCCACCCAAACCCACATCCATTGTGTTGGTGATGCCATCCAAGCATCTCATCCTCTGTCATCCCCTTCTCTTCCTGTCTTCAATCTTTCCCAGCATCAGGGTCTTTTCCAGTGAATTGGTTCTTTGCAGCAGGTGGCCAAAGTATTGGAGTTTCAGCTTCAGCATCTGTCCTTCCAATGAATATTCAGGAATGATTTCCTTTAGGATTGACTGGTTGGATTGAGGCAGTTGTTAAATATCATTGATGCATCTTTTAGTAAGGAGGTAGAAATGTCCCTTAACTACCTCATAAAGAGCTAATTGCCCTCAACTATTTCTTAGAAAAGGTGTCCCCTAACTCTTGAGAGTATACCAGTTGTCCCCAGTATTTTTCTTTAGACATCGATACCTGCCAGAGTAATTTCACAAAATGTGCTTCTGTTTTCCTTCTAAATGCAGAAATGGCATAAAGAAGTATATACAGAACTCATTGGGGAAAAAAAAAAGTGTCATCGTCTAAATTTATCCCTCTATTCAGTTATGCTATCTATGCATTTTAAAAATCACATTTATCTAACATGAATTCATTCAACAGGTATTTTTTTAAATGTCTGCTCCATGCAGAGCATTGGGCTAGAAAGTACAATTTTATCACAAAACTGAATCAGGAATTAGGACACCTGGGTTTTTCCTCCAGATTTTCAGCTGATTGACTAAGTGAAGGGAAGTGAACGTCTCCCAGTCATGTCTGACTCTGCGAGCCCATGGACTGTAACCCGCTAGGCTCCTCTGTCCATGGGTTTCTACAGGAATATTGGAGTGGGTACCTATTCCCTTCTCCAGGGGACCTTCCTGACCTAGGTTTTGAACCCGAGTCTCTGTGTTGCAGGCAGATTCTTTACTGTGTGACTAAACAAACTGGAAACCCTCCAAGGCTTATTAATTTAATCTGTACCTTTTTTAAGTGACTTGCAATGGACATGACGATAGAGTGTCTTCTAGCTATAAAATTCTGTAATTCCACTTGTGAATTTCCCTTAAAATTTCAAGGCGTAATGATTTATTTCTTACTGTGTCCTATTTGTTTTTTTCTTTTCTTTTGAAATATATACTGCTCCTGCATGAGAAAAACCTTTACCTTCAGTGTCACATGCTTTCCCTTGCCCAGTTCAGTTCAGTTCAGTCGCTCAGTCGTATCTCTGGGGTCACACAGAGTTGGACACGACTGAAGCAGCTTAGCAGTTAGCAGAAGAAATTACAGGAGAAACTCTTTATGATTTGGGGTTAGATAAAGATGAGTTAGTGGAGAAGGAAATGGCAACCCACTCCAGTGTTCTTGCCTGGCGAATCCCAGGGACGGGGGAGCCTGGTGGGCTGCCGTCTGTGGGGTCACACAGAGTCAGACACGACTGAAGTGACTTAGCAGCAGCAAAGATGAGTTAGATAAAGTAGGTCCTAAAGGCTTTAATAATAAAGGAAAAAGATAAACTAGACTTTATCCAAATTAAAAAAAAAAACAAAAACTTGTTTTTCAAAAGACTTCAGATTTGCTAGACCTATGTATCTCTATTTCTATCTCTATATATCTGAAAATGGAGTAGTTGTTCTGATTGTATATAGAATGCTTACATCTCAGTAAGACAATCCAACCAAAACAAAATATCTGAAGAAATATTTCATAAAAAGATATATGAATGAGCAGTAAGCATACAAAGAGGTGCTTGTCTTTTGTTCACTCAAATAATAAAATATAAAAGCCACAATATGCTACCACTGTACAAACACTAGAATGGCTAAATTTAACAATACTGACAATATCAAGTTTTGGAGAGGATCTGAAGCAAATGAAGCCCTCATACCTTGGTGGGATGTAACACCTTAGGAAACATTTTCTTCCTACTGTTAAAAATACTCTTATAGTACAACCACTCCCAGATGAAATGAAAACCTGCACAAAGGCATTTACATGAAAATTAATAGCAGTGTTACTCATAATAGCTTCAAACTAAAAACAACCTGAATATCCAACCAATCCCTATGTTAAAGTTACTTTTTTGAAGTAGAAAATAAAACTTCTGAGATATGCCCTTTACTTATCTGTGACCTGGCAGCAGAGGAAAGGGAATGCATTCAAAAGAATTTGTAAAAATGACAAGAAATGCTGAGGATGGGTGGCTCTAGTGGCAGACCTTGGGTCAGTATCCCCTCTCTGCTCTTCTCCATGATCCGTCTGCATCTAGACTTCATCCTTAGGTTTGGTGTTGTCTTGGCTGCTGCAGTTTTGAGCACACCATCATGCAGTAGTGATGTCTGCCAGAAAAAAAAGAGGAAACTTTTGCCAGAAGTCCTCCCTTATCTCTGATCTCACTGGCCAGCACTGGGTCCCTAGTTCAGCTAGCTGTAGGGGCTGAGATGGGTCAGCTATCCATGAAGCTCCTGGCTGTGGAGTGGAGGTGAAGAGGATGGCTGAGCTAAATGGAAGTTCAGTTAAGAAAAGGAAATGAACAGTTGGGTCAGCAAGCAACAGTGTTTGTTTCAAGTTGATTTAGCGGCCTGCCATGATGTTGTCAGTCTTGTGGGAAAGAGATTGAAGCAGAGAACAAGGATTGCAGTCACAGCTTGTTATTGTGGGTATGTACATAGAAACAGGTGACAGAGGTACCCTAGGAAAAGAGGAAGGGAGAAATTTAGATCCTAGATCATAGCTTGAACTGGAGTGGGAGGGAGTCTAGATCCAGGAGAATTGTGCATAGTGGGCAAGCATACAAATGATGATCGGCAGATCCAGGCACACTGGGGCCCGCGGAGCTGGGACAGGAGGCAAAAGTCAGTGCTGGCAGTAGTCTGGAATCCAGGCAGGCAAACTCGATTGCAGTTTGCCCATCTGTGAAATCAGGACCTCAGGCAAGAAGATTTTCATGTTTTGCTTGTTAAGGCAGAAGCTAGAACAGTAATTATTCTTTTTTTTTTTTTTAATTGTCAACCACTTTAGATTCTAACTGTGTCAAGGAGAGGAGCCATACTTTTGCTTATTCTAATATTTCCCTGGTACAACCCTGGGCCCACATTGGTTTCTTGATAAATGTTAGCTGATTGTATTAATTCTGCAAACTCATTCTGCCTTTGAACAAATCAGACAAGTTTCTGGTTCAACAAATGTTGCAGTCATTCATCAGATACTTTCTTACAAATTATTCAAAATGCTGTTTTGGGGGGCATAGCCCTGGCTCTGTATATGAGTAAGAATAGTATTAATACTTGATCCCCATAAATTGACAATCTAGTAAAGGTGAAAAGTGCCTGAGTGGTTTAAATGCCAGAGTATAATACAGTGTGTATTACAGTATGGTACTGACTTCTCAGGGGCATGGATCAAAAGTCTAGGCAGACCACAAATTGGAAACATTGCTTTAGCAAAGGATGGGGCAGAGATGGGGAAGGAGAGGACTTTGTGTTAGTACTTTTCAGTTCAGTCCTGCGTTGGTCTGGGAACTGGGACAGGGCTGAGCCAGCAGGAAGATAGGATCAATGAGCACAGCAGTGGGAGAGGTGAAGGCACAACCAGGAGAACTGAAGCAGGGATGCTGCTAACTGCTAAGTAGGCAGCTGACAAGTGGGACTGAAATGAAGGGCAGAGGCTGGGAGTAGAGAAATATTTTGGCATTATCTGTATAAAGGTATCTCAAGAATGCAATAACAGAAAATACACTGTTTCAGAAAGAACATGTTTTGTCTCTGACCCTTCGACAATACATGCCCATTGTAGAACATCTAGAAAGCAACCAGAAAAAGAAACTTGAGAATAAAAATTATTGCCGTCCAACTATTCATTGAACATTGAGCTAATTTTGAGCTTTTTCCCCTTTGAGTGTATCTGAGTTTGGTGGGGGACTTGTTAAAGCAAAACTGAGATACAATTTTGTGTCCTATTTTTTTAAACTAAACATACTAAAGCACTTACTGGAACAATAAAAAAATCTTCCTCTATGCTAATTTCTATATAATGTTACATTGGTTGGAATTTACGTTTCTAGTTTTTGGCTGTCTACAGAGATGAAATGTTTCATAGATCTACTTTCAACTATGGGCTGTGTTATGGGCAGGAAGTTGACTTTGGTGGCCCCATGGGAGTGCCTCAAAGATACAGATCGTCAATATCTCTGGGCTATATATATATATATACACACACACATATATAATCAATATAATACATCATATGTATTATATATATAATCAATATAATATATATTATGCATAATGTATAATACTTAAGTGATAGGATGGTTGTATATATCATTTTTGATTCACATACACCTTAGCTGGTAGCATGAGTTATCATTATTATTTTTTCACTGCTGCCTGTTTTTTTATACCATGGTTTATTTAATCTGTATGTTTTGATAGACAGTTTGTTCCTTTGTGCCTTTTATTTTACTTTTATTTCAAACTGCTGTGGTGAATATTCTTGTGTCATTTTCTTACCCACATACTTATTTTTGAAGGGTAGCTTGATACCTGTTAATTTTGGGTCATGAGATATGTGCATTCTAGATTTTAATAGTTGATGCCTAATTGCTCTTCAAATTAGTTGTACTGATTTATATTCCATAAGTAGATGTGAAAGTGCATATTTCCTTGTTCTTCTTATAAAACATAAAAGTTTTAAACTTGGAAAATTTACCACTGGTAAGTAAACATGGTATTGTTACTGAAAGGTATGTGGGGTCTGGCTGTTTGCTTCTCAAAAGCCAATAAAAAGCCAGGTTATTGGAAAGAAAAGTTTGCTTTGGACTTCCCTGGTGGCTCAGATGGTAAAGAACCTGCCTACAATACTGGAGACACAAGTTCGGTCCCTGGGTCGGGAAGATCTCTGGGAGAAGGGAATGGAAACCCACTACAATACACTTGCCTGGAGAATTCCATGGATGGCAGAGTTTGGTGGGCTGCAGTTCATGGGGTCACAAAGAGTCAGACATGACTAAGTGACACACACACACACACACACACACACACACACACAATTTGCTTTGTTTCAGATGATGTCTGCTCTCCCTTCAAGTTGCTGGCATCTGAAATAAAGCAAACTTTCCTTTCCACCAGCCTGGACTGGCTCTTGAGTGGTGAGCAGCCAGACCTCACATGCCTTTTGGTAATAGTATCCTTGTCATAGAGCTTCTTTCTCTGGTTTTTAGAAAGGTTGATTTTTTTTTTTTTCTTTTTGTGCCTAATGGCCAAGTTTTGCCTCTGTTCTAATGAGTGTGTTCATGTTTCTGCACATGTTTTTCTGGTGGGTTATTTATCTTAAGTTATAGGACTTTTTTATCCTCTGGATATAAAAAAAATTGTTGTTGTTATACTGTTATAACTGCTATTGATAGGAGTATACTGTGATATCCAGTAAGTGATGGCTTTCCTTTTTCCAAAGTTCCTTATCTATTTTTGTACCTTTCCTTCAGAAGACTATGATAACCAGGTTATCAAATTCATAAATAACACCTTTGGTATTTTAATTGGTATTGTACTTAAGATAATTTGAGGGAGGAGTAACAATTTTCTAATTCATAGTCTTTCCATTGCCATGTCTCTCCATTTATTAAGGCCTTTTTTTGGGGGGGGGTGCCCTTTAGTATTATGAATTGTTTTCTTCCTAGTAGAAAGTCTTTCTCATTTCATCTTAAGTTTATTACTGTCTTGTTTGTATTTCTGCTGTTAGGAAAAGGTTTACTTTTCTTTTACATTTCCTGAAAAGGTATTGCTGATATAGAAAGTACGTCTTTTGATTTTTGTATTTGGTTTTAAACCAGGTCACCTTGTTGAAATATTTTCTTCTAAAAATTTGTTTTTTATCCTATGTTTTCTTACTGGTTTGTATGATCTCTTTGTATAATATAACAATTCATGGTTCAATTTATATATATATATATATGAAAAGAATAGTACTCATTTTTTTCTTAGTTTTTATCTATTTCTTAATTAAAAAAATTTTTTTGAGCCACGCCACACAGCATGTGGATCTTAGTTCCCTGACAGGAATCAAACCTGCACTCCCTTGCAGTGGAAGTTCAGAGTCTTAACCACTGGACCACCAAGGAAGTCCTTAGTTTTTTTCTAATTTTAAGTAAAATATTTTTTCTTCTGTTTGATGTATGAATGATTCATTCTTCATATATGAAATACATTATACCATAGTCTAAGCACACCTTTTTATTTTTAAAATTGTTCTCAATATTTCTTTCTTCCATAGTAAGCCAAATATATTATTGTATATATACCAATATCAGTATTTATTTATTTATTTGACTGTGCCAGGTCTTACTTGTGGCACGCAGGATCTTCAGTCTTCCCTTCAGCATGCAGGATCTTTAGTTGTGGCGTGTGGACTCTTAGTTAAGGCGTGTGGGGTCTATTCTCCTGACCAGGGATTGAACCTGGGCCCCCTGCATTGGCAGGTGGTGTCTTAGCCACTGAACCACCGGAGAATTGCCAATATCAGTATGTGTTGAGCCTTTCTCTACATACACAGGGTATGCATAGATTTCTTGTACTCACTTCCACATATTCACTAAGTGCATTTCTAGGCCTGTATGAACATTTTCGTATGTGACCCTTCAGGTCTGGGTTTTGTCTTTTCTCAATCTTGGACTGAGTTGATTGAACAGTGTTCTGAAGACAATATTAACATGCTTATGATAATGCTCATGGTATTAAACTTTAAAAATTTATCTAAATGACTTTATTATTTAGCTATTTGATACTTTAAGTATTATGTTGTCATCGCTTTCATATTGAAGCTGTTGTAAGACATACTCTTTCCATCTTACAGGCAGCATTGTTTTTTAGAAATGCATAAATCCTGACACTGGCCAGTTCAGCACCACTAAGAAGCTTTGGAAGTCTCCAGTTCCTGCCCAGAATTAAATTTTTTGGCACTAGATCTTCTTTTTCAAACCTTGGGGGACGCTTAACTTTAGTTATTTTCATGATCTTTTATCACGGGAAATTATTATTTTGAATGAAAACCCTTCACTGATTCTGCAGATTGAGAATATGGGCAAATTGCCTTGAATTGTAATTACTCATCTGGTCTAGGCTTTATGCATACATATCAGTATTGATTTGTCATTAATGAACCCATCACCTTAAGATCCTGTGATCCATACTAACATACTGTAATAGATGATATAAATTCACTGTTGAAAACTGGAAATTTTTTCATTGTAGAATGTTGAGTGTGGATGTAAAATTTGTAGCAAGTGGCAAGTAATGATTCATAGGGTTGTAAGATATTTGCATTAATGCTGAATCAGTAAATCTAGTTCTCAAAAATGTAGTTAACTTTATAATAATTCTGTATTTCCTTAAGAATTACACAAATAAGTATAAGTTACAAAGTTATCAATATAAGCTTGAATAAAAATATCCATGAGCAGCATATATGTGTTTTCTTTTGTAGTCTGCTTAAAAAATTTGAAATAGATCTGTATATCTGAGGAAATTTTCTTAATGCCTGGCTGCCAGTGAAAGAAAGTTTGTTGCCATTGCTATTATGAATAGCTGACCTCCTAAGTCCAGATATATTACATTTTATTTTGCTTGCCTAACTTGTAGTTGCAGAATTGCTCTTAACAATACCAAGTAATTGTACAAAAATAAATACTTATTTTGGGTATTTACTTAAAATATTCATATCAAAAACTTATAAGTATATGACATCATAAAAGTTTTATTAGATAGAATATTAACTTTGAACAGATTTGATTTCTATTCTTATTATAATTATAAAACAACCTATACTGTTACAGTTTTGCCTTTCATTCAAGAAAGTGCAAATATCTAATAGTACAAAAATACCAAACACTTACTTGCTGAAAATCACCCCCTAATACTGAAAGAAACTGAGGCAGTTCTAAAGACATCCATGTTCACAGATGAGAATACTTAATACTGTTAAGATGGTAGTATTCTCCCAAATAATCTACAGAGTCAGTGCTATTGCTGTCAGAATTCCAGCTGCCTTTTTTTTTTTCTGAAATTGACAAACAAATCCTAAAATTCATGCAGAATCAAGAATGCCAAGTACAGTTCTTAAAAAGAAGAACAAAATTTGAGGATTCAAGTTCTCCACTTCAAAACGTACTATAATACTACTAATCAAGGTTGAGTGGTGGTGGTGTTGGTCTCGACATGTAGATCTATGGAATAGACTTGATCAGCTATAAATAATCTCATATATTTATAACCAATTTATTTTTCAACAAGAGTAGAAAGACAATTGGGAGAAAAGTAGTCTTTTCAACAGTTGATTCTGTGACAACTGAATTGTTGTTGTTGCTCAGTTGCCCAGTCATGTCTGACTCTTTGCAACCTCATGGACTGCAGCACACCGGGCCTCTCTGTCCCTCACCAATTCCCAAAATTTGCCCAAGTTCATTGTTATCAGTGATGCCGTCCAGCCATCTCATCCTTTGATTTCCTCTTTTCCTTCTGCCCTCAATCTTTCTAGCATCAGGAATTTTTCCCGTGAGTTTGCTGTTCATATCAGATAACAAAAATACTGGAATTTCAGCTTCAGCATCAGTCCTTCCACTGAGTATTCAGGGTTGATTTCCCTTAAGATTAACTGGTTTGATCTCCTTGCTGTCCAAGGGACTCTCAGGAGTCTTCTCCAGTACCACAGTTTGAAGGCATCAATTCTTCCGTGTTCTGCCTTCTTCATGGTCCAGCTCTCAACCATGTGTGACCACTGGGAAGACCATAGCCTTGACTATATGGACCTTTATCATCAGAGTAATGTCTCTGCTTTTCAACACACTGTCTAGGTTTGTCATTGCTTTTCTGCCAAGATGCAAACATCTTCTGATTTTGTGGCCGTAGTCACTCTCCACAGTGATTTTAGAGCCCAAGAAGAGGAAATCTCACTACTTTCACCTTTTCTCCCTCTATTTGCCATGAAGTAATAGGGCCAGGTGCCATGGTCTTAGTTTTTTTAATATTCAGTTTTAAGCCAACTCTTTCACTCTCCTCCTTCACCCTCACTGAGAGGCTCTTTAGTTCCTCTTTGCTTTCTGTCATTAGAGTGATATCATCTGCATATCTGAGGTTGTTGATGTTTCTCCCACCTATCTTGATTCTGGCTTGTAACTCATCCAGCCCGACATTTCTCATGATGTGCTCAGCATGTAGATTAAACAGACAGGGTGACAACAGACAGTCCTGTCGTGCTCCTTTCTCAATCTTGAACTAATCAGTTATTTCATACGAGGTTCTAAGCATTGCTCCTTGACCTGCATAAGGTTTCTCAGGAGACAGGTAAGATGGTCTGGTATTCCCAACTCTTTAAGAGCTTTCCACAGTTTATCATGATTCATACTGTCAAAGGTGTTTGTGTAGTCAGAGACAGAGGTAGATGTTTTCTTGAAATTGCCTGTCTTTGTCTGTGATCTAGTGAATGTTGGCAATTTGATCTCTGGTTCCTCTTTCTTTGGCTTCTCAGGTAGTGGTAAAGAACCTGCCTGCCACCGCAGGAGACATAAGAGATGTGAGTTCAATCCCTGGGTTGGGAAGATCCCCTGGAGGAGGGCATGACAACCCACTCCGGTATTCTTGCCTAGAAAATCCCATGGACAGAGGAGCCTGGTGGGCTACAGTCCATAGGGTTGCAAAGAGTCAGACATGACTGAAGTGACTTAGCACACATGCACATGGACATCTGGAAGTTCTTGGTTCGAATAATGCTGAAGCCTAGCATGCAAGATTTTAAGCATGACCTTACTAGCATGGGAGAGGAGTGCAATTGTCCAGTAGTTAGCACATTCTTTAGTACAGCACTTCTTGGGAATTGGGATGAGGATTGACCTTTTCCAGTCTGGTGGCCATTGCTGGGTCTTCCAGATTTGCTGACATACTGAATGCAGCACCTTGATGGCATCATCCGTTAGAGTTTTGATGAGCTCTACTGGAATTCTGTAGCATCCACTAGCTTTATTAACAGCAGTGTTTCCTAAGGCCCACTTGATTTTGCTCCTAAGAATGTCTGCCTCTAGGTTGCTGACCATACCATTGTAGTAATCTGGTTCATTTGGATCTTTTCTATACATTTCTTTTGTGTGTTCTTTGCATCACTTCTTGATTTCTTCAGTGTCTGCCAGCTCTCTACTGTTTATATTCTTTATTGTGCCCATCTTTGGGAAAAGTATTCCCTGGATATCTCCAATTTTCCTGAAGAGATCTCTAGTCTTTCCTCATCTGTTGTTTTCTTCTAATTTTATACACTGTTCATTGAAGAAGGCCTTCTTGTCTCTCAGTGCTGTTCTTTGGAAATCTGCATTTAGGTGAATATACCTTTCCCTTTCTCCCTTGCTTTTTGCTTCTCGTCTTCCTTTAGCTATTTGTAAGACCTCCTCCCCCACTCCAGTACTCTTGGCTGGAAAATCCCATGGACGGAGGAGCCTGGTGGGGTGCAGTCCATGGGGTCGCTAAGAGCCGGACACGACGGAGCGACTTCACTTTCACTTTTCACTTTCATGCATTGGAGGAGGAAATGGCAACCCACTCCAGTGTTCTTGCCTGGAGAATCCCAGGGATGGCGGAGCCTGGTGGGCTGCTGTCTATGAGGTTGCACAGAGTCAGACATGACTGAAGCGACTTAGCAGTAGCAGCAGCAGCAAGGCCTCCTCAGATGGCCACTTTGCCTTCTTGCTTTTCTTTTTCTTTGGGATGGTTTTGTTTGCTGCCTCCTGTACAATATTAGGGACCTCCGTCCATAGTTCTTCAGGCATCCTGTTTACAAGTTCTAATCCCTTGATCTATTCATTACCATTACTACATATTCATAGGAGATTTGATTAAGTTGTACCTGTATGGCCTAGTGGTTTTCCCCACTTTCTTTAGTTTAAGCCTGAATTTTGCTATGAGAAGCTGAAGATCTGAGCCACAGTCACTCCAGGTCTTCTTTTTGCTGACTATCTACAGCTTTTCCTTCTTCAAGAGCTACAAAGAATGTAATCAATTTAGTTTTGGTATTGGTCATTGGGTAATGTCTGTGTGTAAGTTCATCTCTTGTGTTGTTGAAAAAGGCTATTTTCTATGACCAAGGCATTCTCTTGGCAGAATTCAGTTAGCCTTTGCCCGGTTTCATTTTGTTCTCCAAGGCCAGACTTGCCTGTTACTCCTGGTAACTCTTGACTTCCTATTTTTGCATTCCAGTCCCCAGTGATGAATAGAACATCTGTTTTTGGTGTTAGTTCCAGGAGATCTTGTAGGTCTTCATAGAACTGATCACCTTCAGTTTCTTCAGGACTGGTGGTAGGGACAAAGACTTAGATTACTGTGATGTTGAATGGCTTGCCTGGGAAACGAGCCGAGATCATTCTGTCATTTTGAGGTTGCACCCAAGTACTGCATTTCGGACTCTTTGTTGACTAGGAAAGTTACACCATTTCCTCTATGGGATTCTTGCCCACAGTAGTAGAGACAATGGTCATCTGAATTAAATTTGCCCATTCCCATCCATTTTAGTTCACTGATTCCTAAGATGTCGATGTTTATTCTTACCACCCCTTTCTTGACCACATCTAATTTACCTTGATTCATGGACCTAACATTGCAGGTTCCTATGCAATATTTTTCTTTGCAGCATCGGATTTTTCTTTCATCACCAGACATATCCACAGCTGAGTGTCATTTCTGTTTTGGGCCAGTCATTTCATTCTTCCTGGGGCTATTAGTAGCTCTCCTCCCCAAGTAGCATAATGGATACCTTTAGACCTGGGGGGCTCATCTTTCAATGTTATGCCTTTTTGTCCTAAACTGAATATTTGCAGGCAAAAGGATGAAGCTGGACCCGATCTCAGCCCATATAGAAAGCATAGCTTCAAATGGGGCAGCCTGTTTGGGAAACAGTTTGGTACTTCCTCAAGAATGGAGTTGCCTGTGATCCAACAATTCAGCTCCTGGGTTTACACCCAAGAGAAATGAAGATATCAGTTTACACAAAGCCCTGTATGCCATCATTGTAGCAGTGTTATTTGTTGTAGCCAAAAAGTGAAACTAACTGATGACCATCAATTGAAGAACAGATAAACAAGGTGATATATCCATCTCTGTGTTAGTCACTCAGTTGTGTCTGACTCTGTGATGCTATTGACTGCAGCCCTCCAGGCTCCCTTGTCCATGGAATTCTCCAGGCAAGAATGCTGAAGTGGGTAGTCATTCCTTTCTCCTCTCCAGGGGATCTCCCTGACCCAGGGGTCAAACCTGGGTCTCCTATATTGCAGGCATATTTTTTACTGTCTGAGCCACCATACTTTGGGGTAATATTCAGTCATAAACAGAAATAAATACTAATACATGTGAAAACATGAATAACCTTGAAATCATTTTATTAAATAAGTGAAAGAAGCCAGGAATAAAATGTTTGATCCCATTTAAATAAAGTGCTCAGAATATGCAAATTTATCAGATCAGATCAGATCAGTCGCTCAGTCGTGTCCAACTCTTTGCGACCCCATGAATCGCAGCACTCCAGGCCTCCCTGTCCAACACCAACTCCTGGAGTTCACTCAGACTCAGGTCCATCGAGTCAGTGATGCCATCCAGCCATCTCATCCTCTTTCGTCCCCTTCTCCTCTTGCCCCCAACCCCTCCCAGCATCAGAGTCTTTTCCAATG
>NW_011495048.1:3430988-3469428 GCF_000754665.1 Bison bison bison | reverse complement strand
CAGAGTCTTTTCCAATGAGTCAACTCTTCGCATGAGGTGGCCCAAGTACTGGAGTTTCAGCTTTAGCATCATTCCTTCCAAAGAAATCCCAGGGCTGATCTCCTTCAGAATGGACTTGTTGGATCTCCTTGCAGTCCAAGGGACTCTCAAGAGTCTTCTCCAACACCACAGTTTAAAAGCATCAATTCTTTGGTGCTCAGCCTTCTTCACAGTCCAACTCTCACATCCATACATGACCACAGGAAAAACCATAGCCTTGACTAGGTGGACCTTTATAGGCAAAGTAATGTCTCTGCTTTTGAATATGCTGTCTAGGTTGGTCATAACTTTCCTTCCAAGGATTAAGTGTCTTTTAATTTAATGGCTGCAGTCACCATCTGCAGTGATTTTGGAGCCCAGAAAAATAAAGTCTGACACTGTTTCCACTGTTTCCCCATCTATTTCCCATGAAGTGATGGGACCGGATGCCATGATCTTCGTTTTCTGAATGTTGAGCTTTAAGCCAACTTTTTCACTCTCCACTTTCACTTTCATCAAGAGGCTTTTTAGTTCCTCTTCACTTTCTGCCATAAGGGTGGTGTCATCTGCATATCTCTAAGGACAGAAAATAGCATAGTGGTTACCAGGGTTGGGGAGAGGAGAATGGTGAGTGAATATGAATGGGTATGAATTTCCTCTTTGGGTGATGAAAGTTCTGAAAGTATATATCATTGTGATGGTCGCAACTACTGGTTGTGCATATACAGAAAAAAAAAATCACTGAATTTTACACTTTAAAATGGTGAACATTATAGCATAATGTATAAAAATAAAATAAATAAATAAATAATGTAAGGCTAGCAATTCTAATAATTATTTGTAGTTTTAGTTTTTCCATTTAGAAAGTAAAAATTACTCCTTGTCATAATTTTAAATCATACATTTTTCACAAGAGATGAACTGAAAGCTAATATACATTATAAAGTAGAATTTTACTGTGTTCTTGTAATCATGAAAAGGAATATTTTACTTTTAAAATTGATATTTAACTATTGTACTCACATCTAGCTATAATATAGCTGAAAAAACATTTTAAGTTGCCTTTCTTATGTAAGATGCCCTATTTATAATACCAGTATGAGTGAGATGTGCTTTCTACTCTTAGGATATCTAGTAGGAAAGGCAGACTTTAAACAAATAGCTGAAGAATATGACTGGGACTGGGGCTTCCCAGTGGTACTAGTGGTAAAGAACCTGCTTGCCAGTGCAGGAGACATAAGAGACACAGGTTCAAGCCCTGGGTTGGGAAGATCCCTTGAAGGAGGGCATGGCAACCACTCCAGTGTGCTTGCCTGGAGAATCCCATGGACAAAGGAGCCTGGTTGGCTACAATCTGTAGGGTTGCAAAGAGTCAGACATGACTGAAATGACTTAGCATGTATGCAGAAGATTAAACAGAGTTCTGGGTAGCAATAATGAAAGAGTATTTAAGGTTAAACAAAATTAGAAAAATGTCAAGAAGATTCACATTTGAATGGAAATTTGAAAAACATATAGAACTTTCTTGTAAAGCAAAAGCAAAATCAGAAAACGGCATTCCAGGCTAAGGAAAACGCATGAAGGTAGGGTTGTAAATTATTTAGGGATCAATGGATAATATAGTTGCCATGGTGCTTAGAAGAAGGCTGATGTATGACGTGGCAGGAAGGATGGAGAAAACAGCACTGATGATACAGGACTCTGAGGACTTAGGGACCATCTAGATGTAAGAGACAGAGGGCAAAGGCAAAGACAAGGGTAACTGCTTTTTATTGTTTGTCCTCCTCATGTAATAGATAGTTTGGGAGCAAGCTGATGTTTGGTTTGGGTGATGTTAAATTTGAGGAGCTTAGAGATGCCAGTTTTCAGTAGACATTTATGAATAAGGTCTGGACTTCTGAAGTTATTTGTATTCAAATTTGGAATTTAGGAGCAAAGACAAGGCAGTTAAAACCATGGAAGTAGATGAATCATCCCAGAGGTTGTCTGAAGTGCTCTAAGAAGTGTGGAATCCTGATCCTCAAGAACACCCATCATTTAAGAGAAAAACAAGAAATGAAAAGCATTTGATGAGAAAGAAAGTGAGGAAACAATAGGGTATTTACCACTGAAGTCAAGGAAATCAGCAAAGTGAAAACAAAACAAAACGTGGCAGAGAGAGAACTGTTATTCTCACTTTGAACGCTTAGTTCAGATTTTTACCCAGAATAGACAGAGGCAAAGAAAGGCAATTTGTAAAATCAAATCTTACATCTGTTCATTGCTTCCACCCATGAGGTCTCTGGGTTTTGAGGGCCAGTGGGAGGAAGGAGGGTAAGAGATGGCACAACCAGCTGGGAGGCTCTTCTGTGGCCAAAGCTTTAGGATTTCAGCGGTCATACAGTCTGGTCTCAGGGACCTCTGAACTCGGCTGGCCATGAGAAGAGGCAGTGAGAAGTGGCCAGATGAGCAGCCAAATGATGCGTGGTCTGCTTCTGAGGCTGCAGTGGTGTTAGATTTGGTCTCCCTTTATCCTGATTTCTGATATTTAAGCCAGCAGAATTTTCCTTCTAGTTACATTCTTCTTCCTTATACTCACTGATCAATTATTGGCACCAGTAACTTTTAAAAAATGTAGCTTGCTAAATGAAACTGTAACTCTTATGAGTTTAGTGTTTTGTGCGAAATATGCTTTCAGTAAAAGAGGGAAAAGCAGTATCTCTTGTTAATAGTGTGTGTCATGTCTCTAGCAAAAAGTAGAGATATTTTTCTAATAGTGTCTATATAACGAGCAGAAATAGTTTTATCAGTAAAAAGGGAACTTCTCTATGTATCTGGCCCTTGCCAAATTGTTTTCACACCGTTGTTCTGTGCACAGGCAGAGCAATCACTTGATTTTATTGTAGGAGGCAGGGTGGAGGTGAGCCCTCCAGTAGTTGGTTTTCCTCAACTTTTTCCTTGGATGAGAAGAGTTTCCCAAGTGTGCAGTGTTTCCAGGGATGAAAGGCAATCACCAAATGCTGTCCAGAGATCAGGCAGGGTCAAGACTAAACAGAGGCCACTGTATTTGTTCAGTAAGAAGTTGATCTCATGTTGATCTTTGCCAGAATAGCTTCAGGAAAATGGTCAGCTCAGAAATCTGAAGTAGTATTGAATTGAGAAGTGAATAAAAAGAAAATGAAAGAACGCTAGAATACCGAAGTGGGTAGCCTTTACCTTTCTCCAGGGGATCTTCCCAACGCAGGTATCAAACCCAGCTCTCCTGTATTGCAGGCCGGTTCTTTACTAATAGAGCTATCAGGAAAGCTGGGAACGCAAGGGAAGGGGGGAAGCAGAAAGGGAAAGGTTAGTTTGCTTCATTTTCAGAGAAGCAGCTCAAGCATGGGAAACCATCACGAGTAGGGAGTTCACTGGCAAATCAGGCAGTAGGTAGAAAGCAATGACTTTTAGAATGTTGCCACTTTTTAAAATTTTATGCTTCATCTGCACAGTTACCACTTACTGCTGCTGCTAAGTCGCTTCAGTTGTGTCCGACTCTGTGTGACCCCAGAGATGGCAGCCCACCAGGCTCCCCCGTCCCTGGGATTCTCCAGGCAAGAACACTGGAGTGGGGTGCCATTGCCTTCTCCGTACCACTTACTACCTGATTGCAAAGCTCAAATTAGAGAAAACTTGATGGAAGGGTGGAAAGAAGAGGTCAGTTACACCTTTCTTGATTTGATAGGTAACTTGCTGATGTCCAGTTTTGTAATTATCATAGCCTATTGTGAATCCTAAGTATAAGGGAAGTTATGATTTAAAGAAATCCCTTTTTTAAAGTTAATGTCACAACTTTTTTTTTGTTAGTAAACAGATATTTTCATATACTTTAAGGAGAAATTATGACTTACATATGTTTTTTGTTCCATTCTCTCATTTCTCTTGTGTACAACAAATCAGTTCGTAAACATTAAAATGCAAGACAGGTTACATTCTTAATTCTTACTTAAAGGAACTGTTGAAAACATTAGAAGTTTGTACTCAGATGTGAAAAATAGGATCAGTTGCCACACTTGGTAAATAAGCAAATGTTATGGTTTTGCATTTATATACCTACTAATGAGGAAATTAAATGATATTTCCATAGCAGCAAAAACATTCACCTTGCTCACTTGCTTTATGCCCACAATAATACACAACAGGTGTCTAGAAATAGTAGCCTAAGGTCCTAGATAGGCAAGGTGTGTAGGTTTTGATACATGAGTACACAGGCAGGGGAGGTTACTGCACTTCTAAAAATGATTTGAGTTGCTAAAATCATAAGGCAATGCCAAAGAATGCTCAAACTACCACACAATTGCAGTCATCTCACACTCTGGTAAAGTAATGCTCAAAATTCTCCAAGCCAGGCTTCAGCAATATGTCAACTGTGAACGTCCAGATGTTCAAGCTGGTTTTAGAAAAGGAAGAGGAACCAGAGATCAAATTGCCAACATCCGCTGGATCATGGAAAAAGCAAGATAGTTCCAGAAAAACATGTATTTCTGCTTTATTGACTATGCCAAAGCCTTTGACTGTGTGGACCACAAGAAACTGTGGAAAATTCTGAAAGAGATGGGAATACCAGACCACCTGACCTGCCTCTTGAGAAACCTATATGCAGGTCAGGAAGCAACAGTTAGATCTGGACATGGAACAACAGACTGGTTCCAAATAGGATAAGGAGTATGTCAAGGCTGTATATTGTCACCCTGCTTATTTAACTTATATGCAGAGTACATCATGAGAAATGCTGGGCTGGAAGAAGCACAAGCTGGAATCAAGATTGCTGGAAGAAATATCAATAACCTCAGATATGCAGATGACACCACCCCTATGGCAGAAAGTGAAGAAGAACTAAGCCTCTTGATTAAAGTGAAAGAGGAGAGTGAAAAAAGTTGCCTTAAAGCTCAACGTTCAAAAAACTAAGATCATGGCATCCGGTCCCATCACGTAATGGCAAATAGATGGGGAAACAGTGGAAACAGTGATAGCCTTTATTTTCTTGGACTCCAAAATCACTGCAGATGGTGACTGCAGCCATGAAATTAAAAGACGCTTACTCCCTGGAAGAAAAGTTATGACCAACCTAGACAGCATGTTAAAAAGCAGAGACGTTATTTTGCCAACAAAGGTCCATCTAGTCAAAGCTATGGTTTTTCCAGTAGTCGTGTATGGATGTGAGAGTTGGACTCATAAAGAAAGCTGAGCGCTGAAGAATTGATGCTTTTGAATTGTGGTATTAGAGAAGATTCTTGAGAGTTCTTTGGACTACAAGGAGATCCAACCAGTCCATCCTACAGAAAATCAGTCCTGAATGTTCATTGGAAGGACTGAAGCTGAAGCTGAAATTCAATACTTTGGCCACCTGATGTGAAGAACTGACTCATTTGAAAAGACCCTGATGCTGAGAAAGATTGAAGGCGGGAGGAGAAGGGGATGACAGAGGATGAGATGGTTGGATGGCATCACTGACTTAATGGACATGAGTTTGAGCAAACTCCAGGAGTTGGTGATGGACGGGAGGCCTGGCATGCTGCAGTCCATGGGGTCGCAAAGAGTCAGACACGACTGATGACTGAACTGAAAATCATATCAGTAAATATTTTAAATATTAACCCACCAAATGATTAAGGATATTAAAAAGACCTAAGTACTTTCCTGAAAGGTGTTATATACCCTGGATTTGATAATTGATTCCTCCAGCCTCAAGAGTTCTCCCACCGTGTTATGGTGTGGTTGAAGATGCTGAAGTAATCAATTTCTGTTCTACTTCTCTTTAAATAAACAGAGTTAATGGATAAACAGATGTTACCCTCTCAACCTGTTACATTTCAGTAAATAGAATTATAGAGTTGGACTCAAATCCCTAGGTAGTAATTCAGCCCTGGGGATTAGGTAGTGACTTCACAGATGCTTGAACAAGCTTTTTGGAGCTTTCTGACCCCAGTGATTTTGACAGGTTAGAGAGAATATTCTCTTATCTTACTTCTTTCTAGCCTTTGTCCCACATGTATTTTATGCTTGTGTTATTTTGCAAAAGTACTACTGTGATAGCATTAAATTTAAATATGATTCTAGATGGATTCATTGAATGTACTTAAGATTACATGTCCTGTTAAGATTTCATTCCTGACCACATTCCCCTAGTTAAGTAATTGATTTCTTTTCAACATCATTGATTATTCTTGACATATGAACTTTCTAAACTCTTTTCTCTTGCTGGTTTTGTGATGTCAGATTTTTGAGCCATCCAAAAATGTCCAAGCTGCTGCATAATTCTCTACTGTCCTCCTGTCACATAATTTAATCTCCACTCTCTCTCTCCCTTTCTCTCTCCCCTCCTCTGCCCCTCTCTCTTTTCCTTAGTGTCAGTTTTCCAGTGTTATAGCTCCTAATCATGACACACACCTGCACCAGATTAGGCTTTCATAGTTTTAAATTTTCCTTGCTTTTCAACATTTGGTGCACTTCTGTGGCTACCAAATTAAATCTAAGTACCTTAGCCTGCCACTCAGAGTACCCATGTTCCAAACTCAAGCTCATGTTCCAGAAAGATATTCCCATGCTCCTCTGCGTGAACCTTCTGTGCTGGCATGCACAGCATTGCTGTCTCATTATACCTCTTTTCTCCTTCACAGCTGCCTGTGAGACTCATTTTTGCTGCCTACTCAGGAGACATTCTACGTGTTCTTTAAGTGCATCTAGTATTCATCCTCCCTTCTTGATGACTCTGACTCCTTAATATGATTCCCTCTCATTCTCTTAACTTCTGAATCCCTTTTTGTATCCCACCTTTGTTACACCTCATTTAGATTTGTTTCCGTAGTTGTTGCCCTGGCTCCATATCCCACTACACAGCCTGCACACTTGACTGTGGATGGGTTTAAAGCTAGGATAAGTTATATTCATCTAAGTATCACTTTCTGTGTATATCTATAATTTAGTTTATGTTCAGTAAGTATGGGAGTAATTTAGTAAACTTACTGAATTTAAATATGTTCACCCTTCTAAGGTAGCAAGTGAATGGAAGTTTGTATAAATTTAAGGGTATTTGGAAATGTCAGCTTTGCGATATCTAAAAAGTTAAGAGTTATTCTTGGAGAATTAGAAAAAACACAGTGAGTTCCCATGAGTTATCATATTGCATAGTTTGCATAATTATCTAAGATCATAACCTTTGCATTTTATCAACCAGAGTATATTAAAGAATACATAATTTAGTAATTATGATATAGATTATGAACAATAGAGTAACCCCTAGACTGATCAAGATCTTAATAATGCTGTATATTTGTAGTGATTTGAAAATATCTAGAGGAGCATAGGGCTCCCCTGGTCGCTCAGCAGTAAAGAATCTGCCTGCAACGCAGAAGACGCAGGAGACCAGGGCTTGATCCCTGGGTGGGGGAAATTCCCTGTAGAAGGGCATGGCAACCCACTCCAGTATTCTTGCCTGGAGAATCACATGAACAGAAGAGCTTGGTGGGCTACAGTCCTCAGGGTCGCAAAGAGTCGGTCATGACTGAGGTAACTAAGCATTCAAAGGAGCATAAAAACTGTCTTTGGTGGGAGATAAGTTCCAATCATTGTTTCATTCAAACAGATGCTATATACAACTAAACTTTGGAAATGATGTTTTTGCTTTTTTAAATAGTGTTTGAAAGTTTCTGTCAGTTAACAGGCAGAAAAGCAAACAACAAAACTCAGTTGAACTGCATTTAAATATCAGATATCTAGATGCTTATATTCATTTGCCAAAACAAAGCAAAATGAAACAAAACAAAAAACTCTTAACAGCCGGCTCTCTTGTGCCCCATCCTGCTGGAATAATGATATCGTACAAAATACACCAGAGGAAATACTGATGTGAGGGATTTATAAAGCTTCTATTAATTATTTTTGTTGCACAAATAACATTGTAGTCAAGGAACTTTTTCTAAGAAGAGAAATTGTAATCCTTGTGTCTCCATCATGGCATACATTGTTTGCATTTCTGGGTTGGCTTTCTCGAACATGCTTTTGATGTTCATTTTCAGCATGATTGTAACCATAGTACACATATGGTTATTTCTAAAATTTATAAGTGGATTCCTATTGTTCTGTACTTTGGTAATTATCATTTAATGGCTATGTATTTCATTGCATTAAAAAATATTTAGATTATTTCTGATTCTTGTTTGCAAACAGTTTAGAAATGAACACCTTTTTCTGCATAGCTCTCTATTAAGAAGCTGTTGTTTAGTCACTAAGTTGTGTCCAACTCTTTGGGACCCCATGGACTGTAGCCTGCCAGGCTCCTCTGTCCATGGGATTTTTCCAAGCAAGAATACTGGAGTGGGTTGCCATTTCCTTCTTCAGGGGATCTTGTGAACCCAGGGATCAAACCTGCGCCACCAGTGTCTCCTGCGTTGACAGGCAGATTCTTTACCTCTGAGCCACAGGAAAACTCTTCTATTAAGAAATCGGTATGCAAATCCTAAGAATACAGATAGGAATCAAGGGCTCTAGTGATTATGACCATATTGTTTGCTGTAAGTTTTGAATTGGTTTATATAGCTTCCTGAGGAGTTTGATTATACCCAGGACTTCTGCAGTCATGCCACCAACAGATATTCTATTCAACTTAATTGACATGAAATAAAACTTGTGAACAGGCATTTTTATTCTACAGACTGATATAGATTAAAATTAGTTTATTATACAAATGATTTACAGATAAGATTTGCTGCTCTTAACCCATGACCATCTAGATGCAGATGTATTGGTTCTAGTACCTATAGTGCTTTTTATCCTGACCTACTCATTGCAAAACAATATTATGCTTGTTTTGTCAAATTTCTCAGATATACATTGTTCATGATTTTGTGATAACTTTTTATTATATTTTAAGTAGCTTTCCATTTGTGTCATTATGGGATCTTCTTAAAAATATCAGGTTTTAGAGAGATTGTTTTTTGCCATTTCTGGACTTCTGTTAGCTTATTATAGCCAATTGATAAAAATTAATTTAAAAACTACTTTGTGAAAAATTCTCGCAAAAATAACTTAGAAATACATGTGACTTCGATACCATGTAGGGAAATCCTTTCTAAACATAAAAAAAAAGAAAATAATTTAAAAGTAAACAATTGGTAGGTTGATATGACCTATGATATACATTTTTAAGTAGTAAAAAAATAAGACAAAATAAAGGAGTAAGTTAGTGTTAGTCAGTTGTGTCTGACTCTTTTCAACCCCATGGACTGTAACCTGCCAGGCTCCTTTGTCCATGGAATTCTCCAGGCAAGAATGCTAGAGAGGGTAGCCATTCTCTTCTGCAGAAGATCTTCCTGACCCAGGGGTCGAACCTAGGTTTCCTGCATTGCAAGTGGATTCTTTACTGTCTCAGCTATAGAGGAGCCCAAAGTAGCACACTATACATATAAAAATTGTGAAATGTACTATATACAAAATCTTATTACTCTATTTCATAGTTAATGACCTCTTACAGATCAGTAAGTAAAAAGCCCCTTGAGGAAAAAAGATAAGTTTTTTCTCTAATGAACATGTTTTGCTTTTATAATCAGGAAAAAAGAAAATTTATTTCAGGAAAGGGTTGTAATAAATAGAACATACAGGTGGACATTTTGCAGTTGTGCATCTTTCTAAGTCATTTACTCTTACTATATAATAACACAATCTTATTTTAAGTAAGCAGTAGTATTTTTTAGAGGCTTCCCTGGTGGCTCAGCTGTGAAGAATCCACTTGCCAGTGCAGGAGACGCAGGTTTTATCTCTGGGTTGAGTAGATTCCCTGGAGAAGGAAATGGCAACTCACTCCAGTATTCTTGCCTGGGAAATCCCATGGACAGAGGAACCTGGCAGACTACAGTCCATGGGCTCCCAAAGAGTCGGACAACAACTAAACAACAACAACAACAACAAATCTTTCTTAATACAAACAGTATCATCTTATATAAATGCAGGGAAGTTTGAATTTCAAAAGATCGATGAAATATGAAGAGAGAGCAAAATAAAGTGTTGAATGGGTATTTCTGGAAATAATTTGAGATAGTAATGGTGAGATAGGGCCTCCCTGGTGACTCAGTGGTAAAGAATCTACCTGCAGTGCAGGAGACAAATTTCTATCCCTTGGTCGGGAACATCCACTGTAGAAGGAAATGGCAACCCATTCCAGTACTCTTGCCTGGAGAATTCCATGGACAGAGGAGCTTGGTGGGCTGCAGTCTGAGGGACTGCAAAAGGGTCAAACACAACTTAGCGACCACACAACAATAATGGTGAGTTAAGATTTTTATTTTCTGTTTCTTCCAGTTCTTGTATGATTACACATTGACAGCTCTGTTAAAGAGCTGAGAAAATACCCACTCAATTATCATGATTAGACCTTCCTTGCCGGAAGGTCTAATCACTAATGTTACTGGAATGTCTTAAAAGACACATAAGTGACTTATTCTCAATTTCTTTCCTGATTTAGGCATTTATCATGTTAACTAGATCATACCCAAGCTCCTTGAAGAAAGACCCCTGGATAGATACTTTTCAGAGAGGACAAACCTGGAATGACTGGCCCAGGGTCATAGGGCATTGAGCAGTGTTTGCTGAAAGGGGAAGAGAGGTTGCCAAAAAGTCAGACACAAAAGAAAACTGTACCTGAATTCCCATCGCTAGCCTCACTTTCCTGAGTAGCTAGGTTTTTGTAGTTTGTCAAGAGTTGAGTGGTGGAATTAATCAGGTGAGAGCATGATCAGTGTTCTGTTGATTTTTTTATATATATATATATCATCCCTATTAGGGCTTCCCTGATAGCTCAGTTTGTAAAGAATCTGCCTGCAGTGTAGGAGACCGCGGTTCAATTCCTGGGTTGGGAAGATGTGCTGGAGAAGGGATAGGCTACCCACTCCAGTATTCTTGGGTTTCCTTTGTGGCTCAGCTGGTAAAGAATCTGTCTGCAATTCAGGTAACCTGGGTTCAATCCCTGGGTTGGGAAGATCCCCTGGAGAAGGGAACGGCTATCCCCTCCAGTATTCTGGCCTGGAGAATTCCATGGACTGTATAGTCCATGGGGTCACAAGGAGCTGAACAGACTGCGTGACTTTCACTTTCACTTTCATCATCTCTATTAAGATGCAAACTCTATGCTTTGTCACTATCCAGATTGGTAGCAAAAGTGTGGGCACATTCACTCAGTCTGACTGCTCAATAGGCCATCCTAGCTGATATATCGGAGAAGGCAATGGCACCCCACTCCAGTACTCTTGCCTGGAAAATCCCATGGACGGAGGAGCTTGGTAGGCTGCAGTCCATGGCGTCGAGGTCAGACATGACTGAGCGACTTCCTTTCACTTTTCACTTTCATGCATTGGAGAAAGAAATGGCAACCCACTCCAGTGTTCTTGCCTGGAGAATCCCAGGGACGGGGGAGCCTGGTAGGCTGCTGTCCATGGGGTCACACAGAGTTGGACACGAATGAAGTGACTTAGCAGCAGCAGCAGCAGCTAATATATAACCTCATAGTGAAATGGCAAGTTCAAATATATTCAACTATTCCTTATTCTGTAGTACCATTTTAAAATGCCAAAACTGTGACAAATATTTTTTGACTGATAAAATTTTCAGTATGAATGAAAATTATAGCTAAGTTTACTGAGTAATTAAATATATCTATATCTATCTATCTACACACACACACATATCTAAGTATAAGGAAAGTGTGTGTATGTGTGTGTGTGTGTGTATGTTTGTGTGGTGGAAGAGTGGTCTGTATACACATTTGCTTTCAGATCATTCTCTCCTACTTCCATTGGCCCCATGGTTTTTAATGGCAGTTCACTTACGTCTCTTGATCTTCATACTTGCCATTTTTTCTTCACCTGGGATTCTTAAACGTTGCTCATCTCACTTTGTCTTTGTTGACTGAATTGGACATTCTTGCCTACAATGTCTCTGCCCTTTTTATGTGCATGTAGAGGGTTCAGAAAACTCCACTGGTTCTGTTGGTGAAAGTGGTTCCGTTGGTGAATTGAGAAAATAACTCCTTTACCAAGTGATTTGACCTGTTTGATTCACCAATCTGCCTTGCTATGAAATGACTACTATTTCTAGAAATTAGAACCTAATACTTATAAGCCTACTTTGTTTCCCAGTGTTTTTCCCCCAGATTTCTCCTCTTCTGAGATTTTGCCCTATGGTTTCTCAGAATACTAGTTCTTTCTTTTTTTTTTTTTATTTAATTTTATTTTATTTTTAAACTTTACATAATTGTATTAGTTTTGCCAAATATCAAAATGAATCCGCCACAGGTATACATGTGTTCTTTCTTATGTCCTTGCATCACATTTATTCATCTTATCCTTTTGTTCTTATGGTTCCAGTGACTATGTTTGGGATTTTTTCCTACATTTTCCAACAGTGAGAGGAATCACATATTTCACTGTAGGAAAACCCAACCTGAGTAGAAGAGTACTGGCTTCTGGCAGGGCAAGTAAGGTGTTTTTTTCCTAATCCAAATCCAGTTTGGTGATTGGAAATCACTCTTCCTCAAATTCAAGGGTTCCCACAGCACCTAAGACTATTTGCTGCCCACACCACATGAAAATAGAACTTGGGAACCATCAGAACCACTTTTACATTTATACCATAAATACTCATGTCATTATTTTTACATTCTAGAAGAATATAATCATTTTGTTCAACACATTTAATGTGTCTTTCTTTTCCTCTCCATAGGAACTTGTGCATACAACTTACTTTGATACCAGTAAGATTTTAGATATAGAGTTTTGTAATTTTATACTCCAGATTCTAAATGTAGGATCATTTTTCATGTGCATGGTTTAGTTCAGCTTCATTCAATAAGAAAATATAAGAATTACTGATTCAACTTTTGGTAGAAAAAAAATAGGTGACCATGTTCATGCTAAGAGAGACAACTGCTATTTAAACTCCATTTATTCAGTATCCAGGTGTAAGACCAGAGTCACAAACACATGCTTGAAACACAAGGATAATATGTAAAAACCTAATAATGCATGCATACATGCATGCTAAGTCACTTCAGTCATATCCAACTCTTTGTGACCCCATGGGCTGTAACCTGCCATGCTCCTTTGTCCGTGGAATTTTCCAGGCAAGAATACTGGAGTGGGTTGCCATTTCCTACTCCAGGGGATGTTCTCAACCCAAAGATTGAACCTGAGTTTCTTATATTTCCTGCCTTGTCAGGCAGGTTCTTTACCACTAGAGCCACACAAATTAAAATTTTTATAACCTCCAAATTGTGGCTTTATCAGCTTCTGAAAGAATAACACTGCAGCAGTAGTCAGTTAAAGAAGATTATTTGAAAAAGTTTGTGTACTTTGAACCAAAATGTATCAAAAAGAGGTCTATTTTTGAAAACCTTATACTAATTTTGTAATCTACAACTATTAAATTTTTTCCTATTTTCCACTTATTTTCCCCCAGAACTTGAACAGGCCAGTCCTATTATTCCAACCATTGTGTTTAGTGACCCTTAGAATCCTTGAGGAACTACTGGTTTGGAATAGTGATGCAAGTGTTGTGGAAGCCCAGTGGATGCTATAGGGCATGTTGAATGGGGTTATTGGGAAAAATATGGAATATGGCCTTAACATTGAAAAGATTTATAGAGCAGAAATAAAGGTTAGGGCTGGGAATGGTGACATTCTAGAAAAACAGCATGAACAAACCCAGTGGAGCTCAGAGAATGTTGTGGAGAGGTGAGGAGTCTTGTGTGCTTGATATTTAGGCTCCGTGGGGTCAGAATTTGGGAGGAAAAAGGTTGGGTGCAGATACAGAGGCTTTTGAATGTTAGTCTAAGGGATTGGAACTTCGTTTTTCCATAAGGGGAAGCTGTCTAACTATTGTTTTCTGTTGTCTGAAGCATGACATGATGACTGTGCAAGGAGAGAATCGTCATTGGGAAAGGTGGTGGCAAGGAAATCAGTCAGAAGGCCCTAGAAGTAAGCCAGGGGAGGCCTTATGGGGACCCGAAAAAGTGTTGCATGCTTGAAAATGGCGTAATTTAGAGAAGTGATGTGCTGAAACCAAAATCAGAATCAATAAGGATAAATCCAAGGCTCTTGTAGGAATGAAAACATCCAACTAATTTCACAGAGAACGGTTAAGAAAAGACTAACTAGGCAGGCACAAGTACAGCAGACAGAGACCTGGGAGTCCAAGAGGACCATATGGTGAATGTGAGTCAGCAGTGTTGTGGTGTTATTAAAAAACAGAACCAACACTATGGAGAAATATATTAATAGGAGTGAGGCGTGCACACGGCAGGAAGTGGCCTTTCTGCTGTATGCATCACTGTTCAAACTTTTACTTTTCTTGTGAACCCCATTGGTCTTCACATTTCAAGAGGGTGTTTAAGAAGTCAGAGAGGCCTAGAAAAGGCCCATTCCAATTCTAGAAGTAACAGAACATCCTGGGTCCTTGGGATGAAATTGTGCAAGCTAATTCACAGTAAACCTTTTTGACCTTGTGAGATCCATTTGTGCCATGGAAGTAGTTAATGTCATTTCTAGCAGTTGGAAGAATGAATATTTCACAAATATCCCTCAGCATTATTCATAATTCCTTCCTACTTTTATCCTCAGCATAGTAAGTAGTTGATGGGGGGTGCTTTAATAGGAGGAGAAGGCAATGGCACCCCACTCCAGTAGTCTTGCCTGGAAAATCCCATGGGCGGAGGAGCCTGGTGGGCCGCAGTCCATGGCGTCGCAGAGTCCGACACGACTGAGTGACTTCACTTTCACTTTTCACTTTCATGCATTGGAGAAGGAAATGGCAACCCACTCCAGTGTTCTTGCCTGGAGAATCCCAGGGATGGGGGAGCCTGGTGGGCTGCCGTCTGTGGGGTCACACAGAGTCGGACACGACTGAAGCGACTTAGCAGCAGTAGCTTTAATAGGAGAGGAAGAAACAAGGAGGCCTTTAAGCACTGCCTTTACCCCCAAGTGGGCCTGTGTTTGCCCCAACTCATCTGGTCCCGTCATCTCATTATACTTGTATGGACACCTTTGCTAGACAGCGTCTGGAAATCCCTAAGATATGGATTAGAGCAATCTGTCTGCTCATTCCTACAGCAAGGAACTCCTCAGCTGGCCTCACTGCATGGAAATTAGAGGAATTATAAATTTCCAGCCCCCTCGCTTCTTCATCTGGTTAATGACAGTGCATTTAGTGCTGCTGCTTGATATCACTTTTCAAGGAAACCTTCCCTGACTACTGAGACCATATCAGGTTCCTTGTCATGTGCTTTGAAAGAACCTGCCTTTTTCTCAGAACACTTACCCTAATTAGCAATTTCACACTCATTTGTGCAATTATTTTGTAATGCCTGTCTTCCCCAGCAGACTACAACCTCCATGAGAACAGGAACAATGTCTGCTTTTGCCTACTGTTCCCTAAGAACCTATATAAAGATTGGTTGATGAAATAATAATTGTGCCAGTATCACAGAAGGGAATGTAGGACAGAGGGAATGCAGAAATGCACATCAAATAAGGGGGCAGACTTGGACCATTCAAAGGGGCCAGCACATTCTAGTGGTTGGGGGTGTGGACTCTGTTTGGGTCCTGGGTCTGCCGCTTATTTTCTTGGGCAAGTTGCTGAGTCTCTCTGTGCCTTGATTGTCTCATCTGTGAAATGGACATGATGATACAACTTACCTCCTAGGGTTGCTCTGAGACTCAAAAGCTTAATATTTGTAAAGGACCTACAAGAGTACTTGGCACAGTGTAAGTGCAATAAATGTCCTTCAAATGAATAGAACAGAAGCAAAGTTTTGCTCTTGAGCTGACTCTTTCTCCATTTGGAATAGCCACACTGTAAGTCTTCCCCACAAAAATTACACTAATCTTCACTGCATTCTTGTTGTCATCTTTTACACTGGAGGCCCTAAAGTATGACTTGAATGCCACTTGCTTTGCACAAGGGAAGCATTCCATTATTTTAGCTAATTCATAGGATAAATAAAATTTTAAATAATAGTTACATGTTCATAACTAGTACATTACATAGATGATTTCATTACAATGAAGCTAAAAACATTTTTCATGGTAAATATATAAATTAATCAATTTTCTTGAATATTAATGAAGTCACATATAAGTTTTATTTTATTTTTTTAAATTTTTTATTTTTATTTTTTTTTACTTTACAATATTGTATTGGTTTTTCCATACATCAACATGCATCTGCCACGGGTGTACACATGTTAGAAAGATGGTAACGACAACCCTGTATGCGAGATAGCAAAAGAGACACATGTATAGAACAGTCTTTTGGACTCTGTGGGAGAGGGAGGGGGAGGATGATTTGGGAGAATGGCATTAAAACATGTACATATAAGTTTTAAAAAGTTTCATCCTATGGAGTTTATTTTATGTAGTTTTTGTACCCCATTTAAGTCATTAATGATTTTTTTTTCTAAATATTTTTTAGTATTGAAAAATTTTTCTACTTCCTACAGGTTTGACCAAAGAAGCTGCTTTAGGCATCTTTTTTTTTTTTTAGTTTTTAAATTTTATTTTATTTTTAAACTTTACAATATTGTATTAGTTTTCCCAAATATCGAAATGAATCTGCCACAGGTATACCTGTGTTCCCCATCCTGAACCCTCCTCCCTCCTCCCTCCCCATACCCTCCCTTAATGCTGTCTGGAGAGTAGGAAATCGGTACTTTTTCCTTAACAGCTTTCTGACTGGTGTGTTAAATGTGTAATTTTAATGTATCGATCGAAGGGTTTTAGCTTGTTTGCTTGTGATTTTGTACCTTGTAAAATGTTCATGAAACATGGCCTAAAGCAATATTTCTTTGTTAGGTGTTGACTCTAAAATTGTAATTGTGCTTATCTATGTGTGTTTTGTCAACATTTTCAACTTTGGAAGTTTATTCTAGACAATATGCTTAATAACAGAGTGGATTCCCAATATTTAGCCCTAGTTCCTAGGGCTTAGGAGTTGACTGAATAGATAGCACTGTGCTTAGTGCCTCAGTTTACTGGAATGGTACCTTTGAGAATATCTGGAGTTTGCATTTCCCTGATCTGTATGATCTTTATGGAATATTTGATCTGGTCCTTATAATAATTTTTCATAGTTCTAGAAAACTAATAAGGCCATTCAACTGAAAGCTTTCTGGCCTTCCAACTTCGTTATGACTTTACCCTTTAAAAACCCTGTTTTATATTTCTGTAACTGAAATATACCCAACATTTTAGACTGGAAGCACTATGTATTGTGTGAGCATTCTTAGTATTGTTATTGTTTGTCTGCCTGCTGCAATTTCCTTCTGCCAGTATGAGCCCCATTTTCATTCCCCTGTATAGGCTATTGTCTTTAGTCTTTCAGTGTTGAAAGAAAGAAATTTTGTGTTACAAAATGGACTGTAATATTATCTGACATTAAAAAGAAAAGAGATTCACTTAAGATAATTATTTTGTTTAGAATTCTTTGCGTTGAGTTTTGCAAACTTAAGCAGCAGAACTTACTTTTCCTTTGTGTGTGTACTGTTTGACTTTTTTTGTTCCTATGAGTCAAATGTTTTGAAAGTAATTTGCAAACTTTTAAACAGAATATCTCCATTTTTTGTATGTCTTGAACTTTGGAGCAGAACCCTTAGATTCCAACCTTAGCTCCATTGTACACTAGCATTGGGCAGATGTAATGAGCATTTCTGAGCCCTAATTAACTTATCTGTAGAATGAGGTAATAATGCTAACCTGCAGAGTTGTAATGATTAGCGAGAATGCATATAAAATTCATAGCATAGTACTTGAAACATTATCATAAATCATCATCTTACATATTTTAGAATAGAATGTAGCTGTTTTTGACTTTGGAAATTTTATACATACATCTATTCATTTCAAAAAGTTAATCTCACTATATCCTAGTAAGTTAGTCAAAACTTTCAAGAAGAAACATTTCTTTTATATTCTAATGTGTTTTTTTTATCATGATGCATTTATGTCCTTAATATGCTACTAAGAAATTTTAATATATTAAAATTTGGAGGAGTTCAATAAACTTAATGAATATCAAAATAGTTTTATGTATTCAGTTCAGTTCAGTTCAGGCACTCAGTCACGTCCAACTCTTTGCGACCCCATGAATTGCAGCACGCCAGGCCTCCCTGTCCATCACCAACTCCCGGAGTTCACTCAGACTCACATCCATCGAGTCGGTGATGCCATCCAGCCATCTCATCCTCTGTCGTCCCCTTTTCCTCCTGCCCCCAATCCCTCCCAGCATCAGAGTCTTTTCCAATGAGTCCTCTTCGCATGAGGTGGCCAAAATACTGGAGTTTCAGCTTTAGCATCATTCCTTCCAAAGAACACCCAGAACTAATCTCCTTCAGAATGGACTGGTTGGATCTCCTTGCAGTTCAAGGGACTCTCAAGAGTCCCACACCACAGTTCAAAAGCATCAATTCTTTGGCACTCAGCTTTCTTCACAGTCCAACTCTCACATCCATACATGACTACTGGAACAACCATAGCCGTGACTAGACAGACCTTTGTTGGCAAAGTAATGTCTCTGCTTTTGAATATGCTGTCTAGGTTGGTCATAACTTTCCTTCCAAGGAGTAAGCGTCTTTTAATTTCATGGCTGCACTCACCATCTGCAGTGATTTTGGAGCCCAAAAGATAAAGTCTGCCACTGTTTCTACTGTTTCCCCGTCTATTTGCCATGAAGTGATGGGACCAGATGCCATGATCTTCATTTTTTGAATGTTGAGCTTTAAGTCAACTTTTTCACTCCCCTCTTTCACTTTCATCAAGAGGCTTTTTAGTTTTATGTATACTTTGCCATTTAAAAATTAGAATTCCTTTGTTTTTAAAAATTTCTAATTCCTTTTCAACCATTTATAAATGCTCTCTTTTTATTTATGGGCAGTTATTTTGACTGCCTTGTATTGGCCATTTTCCCTCTGCCAACTTGTTTTTAATAATTCAACTGCTTCCATCAACACGGTTGAATCTTTTTTTTTAGTTTTATACTTGACTGACAAATGAACAGATCACTTTATTGATGTCAATATTGGAAAAATGTTATTTTATAATAGAAATTATTTCATAAGCTTCACAGTATTGCAGAACTATCTGGAAATGTACATTGTGTCTATCTGTCTTGCTAGGTCCACTCTGTACCTTTATCATAAAGTCAAAATTTTATCAGCATAAAATATTTGGAAATATTAAATAATAAAGAAGAAACTACTTAATTTAAAATTCTTTTTATAACATTATTAAAATAAAAAAAGATAGCTATAGTAGTTGCAATGCATCAGTTGAATTTATAGGTCAAGTCCAGCAAAGTCAGTCTAAACCTCTTGAGATTAAGAGACATAGCACACAGTGGCTTTCTTGGCATGAGAATCTATAAATATGACATTCTTCTTGTAAGTGAAGCAGTTGATAGAAATTCTTTTGGATAAAGGGAATGGGTGGGTCAAAATGAATTTGTTAGTTCCATCAAGTGAGGAGATTTCTGAGATTAGAAGATAACTCTTGCCATTACAAGTCTCTTCTATGGCGTAGAAGATACAAGCAAGTTCACCTGGCTTTTATGGATATAGCTACAGTAGGGACATAGCTCAACTAGGCTTCAGTGACTTGGTAGGATTATATAATATATTTAGATACATTTCATGATGACACTAAGAGGGTGCATTTTTCATGGGGCTTAAAATGAAGATGGATCAGTTCTTAAATTCGGTAAGTCACACAAGGAAAATACTTAGCAGGTATTTAGAGTTCAAGTGGCCTACCAAGAATATTTCTTTCTTCTTTCTTTGAGTTCTGGATGGACTGCCAATTTCAGACAGGTGGAGACTGGAATATGAAGCAAGTAGCTGTCAATTAAAAGACTCTGTTTGAAGACCATCAGTTTACTCTAAACAGAGGAGCCAATTATACTTCAGTTAGAGCATAAGATAATGGTTCTGTTTAATTAGCAACAGTTCAGGGATGTACGGAAGGAAGATAAAAGGGAAGAGAATGAACCTACATTGAGTGCCTGCTTGAATGTGGTTGTTTTAGTAGCAATATGTCAGTCAATCCTAGAAGATTACTAGGCTAGCATTATCATCCATGTCTGAATGAATGCTAAGATATCATATATGCAACACTGTAACTATGTTTCCATTATAAATTATTTTTTAAAGTGCGTGTTGTATCACTTCAGTTGTGTCTGGCTCTTCGCAACCTTATGCACTGTAGTCCACCAGGCTCCTCTGTCCATGGGATTCTCCAGGCAAGAATACTGGAATGGGTTGCCATTTCCTCCTCCAGGGCATGTTCCCAACCCAGGGATTGAACCCGTGTCTTATGTCACCTGCATTGGCAAGCAGGTTTTTTTTTTTTTTTTTAATAACCAGTGGTTTCACCTGGAAAGCCCCATTGTTAAAGTGTATAACATCAATATGAATGTAATAGATTATACAGATTCACATTTTTTCTCTAGTTCCAAATATCTATATGACATTTAAATCGGGCTACAGAGAATACTACTATTTCAGAGACAACATTTTAGCCCCCATATGCATTCTCATATTCTTTTTTTGGTAAGAATTGTTGTTTGTTGTTGTTGTTCAGCCTCTAAGTCATGTCCAACTCTTTGCAACCCCATGAACTGTAGCCCACCAGGCTCCCCTGTCCTTCACTGTCTCCCAGCGTTTGCTTAGATTCATGTGCATTGCATTGGTGATGCTATCTAGCCATCTCATCCTCTGCCACCCCCTTCTTTTGCCTCCAGTCTTTCCCAACATTGGGGTCTTTTCCAATTGGAAGAAATGGAATCCCTTAATTAGGCATAGGTTAACACATACCCCAGCCTCCCTTGCATCTAGACATAATCATTGACTACGCTATGTCCAATAAAGTGTAGACTGTGGTGTGTGCAACTTCTTTGTCCTATGCTTAGAGAGATGAGGCATGCCTCCTGTTCTCCTTCCCTGTTACCCATGGGCTGGATTGTTATGGGAAGGGATTTAGAGCACAATATAGAAGCTACTTACTGAGTAATAAGATAGAAGGAGCCTGATCCATGGAGTAACCGTAGCAATTATGAACTGCATTCACTCCAGATGTTATATGAGAGACAAGAACCTTCTTTAATCCTTACTCTGTTGGCTTTTGTCATAGCAGCTGACTCGGTATCGTAACTGCATCAACACTTTCAACACTTTCAGTATCAATACACTGAAATGATAAAATGGTGAAACGATACTTTTGTGTAATTAGAGAATTTTTTTTCCTTTTAAAAATAATCTTAAAAGTGGTTTATTGATTTTCAGAAGTGAATGTATGTACCCACAAGGAGTGAGGGATCTCCCAAGTTAACTCCTGATTTAGGCAAAAGGGCAGAACATGTGTGACTGGGAGTGAAGTAAGTACTCAAGCAGGTTTAAATTAGGCTAGGCAAAAGGAGAAGAGGGTGGCAGAGGATGAGATGGTTAGATAGCATCACTGACTGAATGGACATGAATTTGAGCAAACTCTAGGAACTAGTGAGGGACAGCAAAGCCTGGCATGCTGCAGACCATGGGGTTGCAAAGAATCGGACACAGTTTAGTGACTGAACAGTAATAACAAGGGCAATAATAATAATAAACATATATAGTAATTATAAGCACTTAATACATGTAAAACATTATTCTAAACCATTTGTGTGTTAACTGATTTAATACGATAGGCCTGTGCAATCAGTACTATTTTAAGAAACAGGGAGATGTGTAATTCAGGCATGTGGCCAAGGTCACCCAGCTAGTTAGGGGAAGAGGTGGGATTTTAACCTGGGCAGTCAGACTCAAGTCTCTACTCTTAACTGTGTTTTGCTTTTGAAGATTAAAGACCTTTGAAAATGGTGGTGGTGGGACAGCTTTTGCAATGTTATGCTTATCATTTGAGCACAATTACTATGTATGGAGAAGGAAATGGCAATCCACTGCAGTATTCTTACCTGGAAAATCCCATGGACAGAGGAGCCTAGTGGGCTGCAGTCCATGGGGTTGCAAGAGTCGGACACAACTTAGCGACTAAACCATCACCACCACCACCACTATGTATGTTATCCAAGTACATGTTCCCACTCAAATGACACCTTTCCATGAGCTGTCTGTTCTTTCCTCTAGGTCCCAAATTGCTGAAAATTACCTGGTTGTCAAATTGTCAGGAGTTTTAAAACCATGTCTCGGAGAGTAGTACACTGTAACCTGCTGCTGCTGCTAAGTCGCTTCAGTCGTGTCCAACTCTGTGTGACCCCAAAGATGGCAGCCCATCAGGCTCCACCGTCCCTGCGATTCTCCGGGCAAGAACACTGGAGTGGGTTGCCATTTCCTTCTCCAATGCGTGAAAGTGAAAAGTGAAAGTGAAGTCGCTCAGTCGTGTCCGAGTCTTAGCGACTTCATGGACTGGAGCCTACCAGGCTCCTCCGTCCACAGGATTTTCCAGGCAAGAGTACTGGAGTGGCATGCCATTGCCTTCTCCAACACTGGAACCTAAAACAACATAATTCCCAGGACAGTTTCCTAGCAAGTTGTATCCAAGCTTCCTTGACCTTATTATAGACAAACTAGAGATCCTTTTTTAAAATATTTAAATTTTTATTCAAAGTATTATTGCAGGAGTTCTGAATAAACTATAAAAAGAAACTTCTTTATAATCTCTTTATTTACTGAGTCATTTCTGTTCATTAATCTGTAGGTGTTTATTCAATCCTTATCCATATGCAGATATATTTAAAATAGATACTAAGAATAGTATATATTTCTGTTTGTTGCCTTACATTTCCTTGCTGCTAACCAGAATGTGGTTTAGAGCAGACACATATTAAAACCTATTAAATGTCGCAAAAGGGAAGTAGTCACATAAACAGTTGCTTATTAACTCCCTGGAATATTGTTTTCCTACTTTTATTGTAAGAACTATATACAGTTCTTGGCCTTCTCAGCAACAACATGCCCTACAGTGGCATTTTTATTTCTTGTTCTCTCTGAAGAAGATAATGAACCTGGAATACTTCTCAACAACAACTTGCCTGTTAAATGGTTCTTTCTCAGAATCTAAGATTAAGATTTGGTCAGGAATGCTTTAGACCAGCAACCTGTGTCCATCAACAGAAGAATGGATAAAAACGATGCAATATGTGGTATATATAGTTTCAGATGGAGTATTAGCCATAAACAAGCATTAAATCTTGCCACTTGGAAAACGTGGAGGTTATTATGGTAAGTAAGATAAACCAGACAGAGAAAAACAAATGCCATGTAATCTCACTTCTGTGTGGAATCTAATAAAACAAAGAAGCAACCAAAATAAAATAGAAAGCCTTATAGCAAGCAGACTGGTGGATGCCAGAGAGAAGTGGGTGAGGGGTTGGGCAAATAAGTGAAGGAGATTGAGAGGTACAAAATTCCAATTATAAAATAAGTAAGTCATAGGAGTGTAGTTCAGTGAAAAGAGTATAGTCAATAATGTATAATAATTTTGTGTGGTGACACATGGTTAAAAATGTGGTGATCGTCTCAATGTATTTAAATGTTGAATCACTATGTGGCATACATGAAATTAATATTATGTGTGTCAACTTTGTGTGCGTGCTAAGTCACTTCAGTTGTGTCTGACTGTTTGTGATCCTATGGACTGTAACCTGCTAGGCTCCTCTGTCCATGGGATTCTCCAGGAAAGAATTCTGGAGTGGGTTGCCATGCCCTCCTCCAGGGGATCTTCACAACCCAGGGATTGAACCTGTGTCTCTAATATCTCCTGATTGGCAGACAAGTTCTTTAGCATGAGGGCCACCTGGGAAGTCCAGGTCAAGTCTACCTCAACTAAAATGGCTTCAAGGCCAGTCACAGTTGTATGAATTTATGGAATTTTTGAAAAGAAGAAAATCTGATGTCTCTGTTTACTGAAGTGTGTGTGTATGTGTGTGTGTGAGTGAGCGCGTGCACATGTGTGTGCTTCTCTCCAGGACCAGTTCTCAAATGCATTGTAGGGTAATAACATGATTTATTGGTTTAAAATATTTCTACATAGATGAAACTTACAGAGCTTCTCTCCAAAATAATTTCTTTGATACAAAATAAAATTGTTGGTGACTAATTTTTCATATTTATTATATTAGTAAGTGTTTTCTCTAATATGACTTTTGGTACCTTATAATGTTAAAGCCATTAACAAGTACAAATAGAGAATTCTGGCTGAAGAAAATTCCACATTGATTACATACTCTTTCAGTATATGTTATTTGATGCTCAGTAAGGCTTTTCTTATGGATGAAGTCTTTGCAACATTTGACAACATTCTTATAATTACTTTCCATGTGAATTTTTCAGTGAAAAATTAGGGCAGAACTCTGGCTAAAACGTTTTCCACACTGATGGCATTCATACAACTTCTCTCCTTTATGGGTTGTCTGATGTGAGAAAAGGTGACAGTTTTAATCAAATTGCTTTCCATAATTTTTGCACTCATGGTTTCGTCCAGTTGTGAATTTTGTAATGCATAGTGAGATGAGATCTCTGTTTTTTGAGTTCCAACATTGATTTCATTCATAGGGAAGCCCTCTTATATATGAGTTCTCTGATACATAATGAAATAGGTGTTCTGTCTAAAAGATTCTTCATCTTCAGGAATTTCCTAAGGTTTCTTTCTGGTATGAGTTATCGTATATCTAATAAGCTTATAGATGTGAAAAATATGTTTCCTCACAGATTGTGTGTATATGGTTTGTCTCCAGTATGAGTTCTCTAATGTGCAAAAAAAGCATAGAAGCCACTAAAGACTTTTCCACAGACTTCCACATTCTTTATATGCATAGGTTCCTCACCAGTATGATTTATGTGATGTCAGTGTGGTAACAATTGCATTCAGGCATCCCTCATTTTATCATTCTTTAGTGTATTTTTTTTTTTTTTAAGTTTTGTGGCAACCCTTCCCCAAGGTCTATCAATGCCATTTTTACCCAACAGTACTTGTTTACTTCCTGTCTCTTTCACATTTTGGTTAATTCTCAAAATATTTCACCCTCCACCAGCAATAATAAGCAGGGTGACAATATACGTCCTTGACATACTCCTTTCTCTATTTGGAACCAGTCTGTTGTTCCATGTCCAGTTCTAACTGTTGCTTCCTGACCTGCATACCAGATTTCTCAAGAGGTGGATCAGGTGGTCTGGTATTCCCATCTCTTTCAGAATTTTCCACGGTTTATTGTGATCCACACAGTCAAAGGCTTTGGCATAGTCAATAAGCAGAAGTAGATGTTTTTCTGGAACTCTCTTGCTTTTTCGATGGTCCAGGGGATGTTGGCAATTTGATTTCTGATTTCTCTGCCTTTTCTAAATCCAGCTTGAACATCTGGAAGTTGACGATTCATGTACTGTTGAAGCCTGGCTTTGAGAATCTTGAGCATTACTTTACTAGTGTGTGAGATGAGTGCAATTGTGCAATAGTTTGAGCATTCTTTGGCATCACCTTTATTTGGGATTGGGATGAAAACTGACTTTCCAGTCCTGTGGCCACTGCTGAGTTTTCCAAATTTCCTGGCATGTTGAGTGCAGCACTTTCAGAGCATCATCTTTTAGGATTTGAAATAGCTCAACTGCAATTCCATCATCTCCACTAGCTTTCTTCGTAGTGATGCTTCCTAAGGCCCACTTGACTTTGCATTCCAGGATGTCTGGCTCAAGGTGAGTGATCACACCTTCGTGATTATCTGGGTTGTGAAGATCATTTTTGTACAGTTCTTCTGTGTATTCTTGCCACCTCCTCTTAATATCTTCTGCTTCTGTTAGTCCATACCATTTCTGTCCTTTATTGAGCCCATCTTTGCATGAACTGGTCCCTTGGTATCTCTAATTATCTTTAAGATATCTCTAGTCTTTCCCATTCTATTGTTTTCCTCTGTTTCTTTGCACTGATCACTGAGGAAGGCTTTCTTATCTCTCCTTGCTGTTCTTTGGAATTCTGCATTCAAATGGGTATATCTTTCCTTCAATCCTTTGCTTTTGGCTTCTCTTCTTTTCACAGTTGCTTGTAAGGCCTCCTCAGACAGCCATTTTGTTTTTTTGCATTTCTTTTTATTGGGGATGGTCTTGATCCCTGTCTCCTGTACAATGTTACGAACCTCCATCCATAGTTGATCAGGCACTCTATCAGATCTAATCCCTTGAATCTATTTGTCATTTCCACTGTATAATCATGAGGGGTTTGATATAGGTCATACCTTAAAGGTCTAGTGGTTTTCCCTGCTTTCTTCATTTAAGTCTGAATTTGACAATAAGGAGTTCATGGTCTGTGCTACAGTCAGCTCCTGGTCTTGTTTTTGCTGACTGTATAGAACTTCTCCATCTTTGGCTGCGAAGAATATGAAAGGAGTACATCAAGGCTATATGTTGTCACCCTGCTTATTTAACTTATATGCAGAGTACATAATGAGAAATGCTGGGCTGGATGGAGCACAAACTGAAATCAAGATTGCCGGGAGAAATATCAATAACCTCAGATATGCAGATGACACCACACTTCACACCACAGAAAGTGAAGAACTAAAGAGCCTCTTGAAGAAAGAGGAGAGTGAAAAAGTTGGCTTAAAACTCAATATCGAGAAAACTAAGATCATGGCATCTGGTCCTATCACTTCATGACAAATAGATGGGGAAACAATAGAAACAGTGACAGACTTTATTTTGGGGGGCTCCAAAATGACTGCAGATGGTGATTTTAGCCATGAAATTAAAAGACGCTTTCTCCTTGAAAGAAAAGTTATGACCAACCTAGATGGCATATTAAAAAGCAGAAACATTACCAACAAAGATCCCTCTAGTCAAAGCTATGGTATTTCCAGTGGTCATGTATGGATGTGAGAGTTGGTCTATAAAGAAAGCTGAGCGCCGAAGAATTGATGCTTTTGAACTGTGGTGTTGGAGAAGACTCTTGAGAGTCCCTTGGACTGCAAGGAGATCCAACCAGTCCATCCTAGAGGAAATCAGTCCTGAATATTCATTGGAAGGACTGATGCTGAAGCTGAAACTCCAATACTTTGACCACCTGATGGGAAGAACTGACTCATTTGAAAAGACCCTGATGCTGGGAAAGATTGAAGGTGGGAGGAGAAGGGGATGATAGAGGATGAGATGGTTGGATGGCATCACCAACTCAATGGACATGAGTTTGATAATCTGTGGGAGTTGGCGATGGACAGGGAGCTTGCCATGCTGCAATTCATGGGGTTGCAAAGAGTCAGTCACGACTGAGCGACTGAACTGAACTGAACCAGAAAAAGAACAAACTATGATTTGCTGAAAGCTCAGATAGTGGTTAGCATTTTTTAAGGAATAAAATACTTTTTACTTAATGGATATAATTCTTTTTTTAGACTGTGTGCTATTGCACACTTAATAGTGTACAGAATAATGTAAACATGACTATTATATGCACCAAGGGCTTTCCAGGTGTCAGTAGAGGTAAAGAATCTGCCTGCCAGTGCAGGAGATGCAGAAGACACATGTTTGATCCCTCGGTTGGGAAGATCCTCTGGAAAAGGAAATGGCATCCTACTCCAGTATTATTGCCTGGGAAATCCCATGGACTGAGGAGCCTGGCAGGCTACAGTCCATGGGGTTACAAAGAGTTGGATTCAGTGGAGCACAACACAGCAGCATATGCACCAAAAATTCAGGTGACTTATTGTGTTGCAGAATTTGCTCTATTGCATTGATCTGTAAATAAACTTGCAGTTTCTCTGAGGTATGTCTGTGTTGTTAATATTCATTAGGCTTGTGTTTTTATTTATACCCTCAGATGTACCAAGGGATGTACTATTAGTAAAACAAAAATATATTGCTATCATTTGTACAGTTATCTCCTGCTAGAGTTCTTGCAAATTGAACAGAATTACTGTTTGTACAAAATATTTGGCTATATTTACTTTTTCTTAATTACATAGCTATCCTTATGTCCACTAAGTTAAACTGTATTTTAAACTTTTAACACATGAGTCATATTTATAGACCTACTCCCTAAGCATAGCTAAGCAGGAAGAATGCGATCTCAATATTTACCATTTCCATAGACTCTCCTAAGTAAGTACTTTCTTTTGGGTGACTGTAACTTGCCTGAAATGTCTGTCCTCATTCTTGCAATAATTGTTCAACTTGCCTTTACATTTCCAGATTGTTAATGATAGGTACTAGAAATCATTTCTTACCATTTCTTCCATTTAAATTTCATAGAACTGTTTATCTTCAAAAGTGCTATTATTGAAGATTAATGATTTAATTTCAGCTATAGTCTCTGAATCTGGCCAGGTCTTTTGGTGACTCGTTCTCTCTATCAGCCTTGGTTATTCCAAGTAGAGGATTTACTTCTGTTTGGAAAGCTGATTCCCCAAGGAGTCCATGTTCTTACATTTATCAAGCATCCCATTTCTGTAAACGACCTGCTGAGCAGTGTGCAGCAGCTTTTGCTCCTCCTTGGTGTAGTTCACAACCATTTCCCAAAGGTTGCCCATATGTGGAATTAGACAATTATTGACTCAGCTTCTGGTCCCTCTTCTTTCTTGGTGACGATTTCTTGAGTTGGTGGAGAGAACTGAAAATGCAACACTTCCCATCAAGCCAGGGCAGTTTGGCTTGGCCTGCATCTCTTGACCTGATTCACACGTGGCAAGGTCCAACTGCTGTAGCCTTCTCCACCTCACCTCTCTAGTCCCACTCCCAAGCACTTGGACTGATCCATGCCCAGTCCTGCCAGCTTGCATAGAATTGTCTTAAAGAAAGGGCTATTCATCCTGATAAGGATTGTTATAATATGAGGATTATGTGTCCACAGGTCATGCAAGATATAAGAATGTTTTGGAACTCAGATCTACTTCTGATTGATTACTCATACAAAAACTACTGATTGTAAATTCTTCTTTTTATATTTCAGTTTACTCACTTAAAAATAGGGTATTGTAGCATAGGGATTAGAAATCTGATTTAGATAGCAGAGTGTTTTTAAACAATGAACTTGAAAGTCTTTGGGTGGAGTTTTATTGTCTAGTTCCTATGGTTGCGATAACTACTCTGACACTTAGCACATGGGTCAGGGCAGGATTCATACATGTGGAATGTGCTGACTGCACAACCCCAAACATTTTTTCTTCTTGCTCAATCTGGCCTGACTAATTTGATTTCACTGACATAGGAGACAAATGTCATGTTTTTCAGAACTTCATAAATGTATGTTGTTTTTCTTCCTGTGTAAATATAAATGAGTTCTGAACATACTTCTTAACAGAGTTAGTAAAGAATCTATTAACTAGTTCAGTAACTGCACACATAACTCTGTGTTAATTCGTTGTAGTTAGAACACCGTATTTCGCACCATGGCTGCACTTGGGGTTACATCTTGATTATATATATATATATATATTTTTTTTTTTTCTGCCCATTTAATTAAACCAGTTTCAACAAAGATGTATCAGTACAGAAACACAGTTTTTGGTATTCTTGGTTGTTATAGGTTTGAAATATATTGAAGAGATAATCTTTTTTTTTTTTGGTGTTTTTCTTTTTTATTATTATTATTATTTTTACTTTACAATGTTGATTATATTTTTGATAGTTTACTGTCACATTCCAGGTCCCATAGGGTTTTTTAGAAGTCAGTCTTCTGAAATAAATAGGGACATGAGGGGAACCATCTCCCCTGGATCCTTTAGATCTTTATAGTTCACACTAATTTCTGCTATTCACCCTATTAGCAGATATTGTTTGTTGTATGACATCTTGAAAGGACCAGGAGGAAGGCAGTATCTAAGGCTTCAACTGGCTCTTTCCTTCTGTATTATTTGAAAATAAAATAAGCATTTTATTTTAAAGGACAGTGAGCCAGACTGGGAGTTCTGGTGTCTGCAAGTGTGTTTACTTCAGTTATACTTTCAGGGACCACTGACTCTCACCACTGGCTGGATCCGTATACCCAGTGGACCTCCTGTGAACCAGACCTGAGCTAGGATTCCTTCTGGTGAAAGTGAAAGTCGCTCAGTCGTGTCTGACTCTTTGTGACAAAATGGACTATACAGTCCATGGAATTCTCCAGAATACTGGAGTTAGGGATCAAACCCAGGTCTACCCACATTGCAGGTGAATTCATCAGCCGAGCCACAAGGGAAGCCCAACACTCTAGTGGAGGGTGGACGTTATGGTGTTTCTAGTCCCTAGAGAGCAATGCCAATTCATAGTCTGTGTTCTAACAGTTCTCAAAATGTCAGTTTCCCCCTTTCTCTACTATATAGCTGCATTGATCCTCAGCTGATCTCACTTGGTGCTGTGAAGTTAGAATGGTCTCTATTCTGTTTGAGATAAAAGGATCATATTGTTGAACCCCTAGATGGACCAGTCACTGAATGCAATCTTTTCCTGGGGAGAATGCATAACTGTGGCAAGTTATGTTCCTGCAGTCAAAGAAAGAGACTCAGACATAAACCATCAATAAATATCTCTCCAAATATTTGGCAAAATGAGTATTTTGTCCCTGAGAAGGAGATCTAGGCAGCACACCACAGCATCCACTGCAAAACCATAACCAAATTATAATAGCAGAACATGATGACATATAAGAAAAGAAGTAAGGTAGTGAGAAGGCCAAATGTCAAAACACTTCACCTTGTAGCATTATCACAGCATCAATGAATATAACGTTCATTCATTAATTGGCAGTTTATACCAAATACCTCACATTGTGACCAAGGTTAGGGATTCTGCCATTATTTGGGTGAGTGACAATTAGAACCCAGGTCTGCTTCCAAGGACTGTTGTACCCTTTCTACTAAAATTAAAGGTCTTTTAGAAAACTTTAACCAAGGTAATTGCCTAAAAGTGGAGAAATAAAGTACATTGTATCAGTGATTCAAGTCAGTAAGTCAGCATCATTTGAGGAAAATCCCTGAACATCAGTTTGCATCAATTGCTAGAAATATCTCCTTTAAGATTGTTTAGGGGAAAAAAATGTATGGAGATCCTTAACATTTTGAGGGGACATATGCTACCTAATGTTAAAATATAGTTTTGAACACTTTAGTTTGGAGAACAGTGAGATCAGCCCAGGGATAATTCTAGATGTTGTCTTCTAGTGGGACTGACACATTGAGTTACTGAGGTTAGTTTTGGTATACCAGAGTCAACTAGCCCAGAACATCTGGATTCAAGTTCTTTTCAGTTGTCAAGGTTCCTATATGAATATCTCTGTAAAAAAATAAAAATATGTTATTAGGAAAGGAGACCTGACTTAACCTCATCCAAAGTGTCAGATTGCACTAGATATTCTGTTGATCTAAATGAATCCTCTTCTCAAAACAGTCCCACAAAAATGGGAATTATTGTTATTTCATAACTGAGAAAAATGGTGATAACATCCATGGTCTTGGATTTGTTCTTTTTATTTTCTTTCTTTGCAGCTTTGCCTTATCCTGTCCAAAAGAGGCATGAAACAAAATCCAGAGAGCTAAATGTATATTAAATCTAATGATATTTGATATCAGGGTATTTTAAAGATCATTTTGTGATGATATACAGTTGACCCTTGAACAACATGTGTTTGAACTCCATGGGTCCATCTATATGTGGCTTTTTTTTTTTTTTTTCCAATAAATATGTACTATAGTACTAAAAGCTAGATGGTTGGTTGAATCCTCAGCTATGGAACTATAGATACGGAGGGTTGACTGTAAAGTTAATCAGGGCTTACAGGGATTTTTTACTTGGATTGGGGATGTTCAGTGCCCCCAATCCCTGCATTGTTCATGCGTGTGTGCTCCATGCCCAAGTCACTTCAGTACTGTCCAACTCTTTGTGACCCCATGGACTGTAGTCCTACAGGCTCCTCTGTCCATGGGATTCTCTAGGCAAGAATACTGGAGTGGGTTGCCGTCCCTTCTGCAGGGGATCTTCCCAACCCAGGGATTGAACCCACGTCGCTGACATTTCCCACATTGGCAGGTGGGTTCTTTACCACTAGTGGCACCTGGGAAGCCCAAACACATTTTTCATGGGGCACCTGTAATTGTCTTTCTCTATTTTAGAGATAAAAACCTAAAGAGCCCTATGGAGTCTGAGGCCCCACGTCACTCAGCTGGTTAGTAGGTGGGTGTGGTGCCCTTATTGCGTTAGAGCCCATTCCTTTGTGAGTTACATTTTTGTACACAGATAGGATTGCAAAGCAACAAGGGCTTTAAGCTTTGTAGGTGACAAAATAAAACAAAACAACAAACAAAAACTGTTATTCTTTCCTCTTTTTTTTTTTTTTTTGGCAGATTTTCTTTTGTCTTTTCAAGAGCAAAATGTGAAAACTATTGTTTAAGGGCATACATTGGAATATAGAGTAGCTGAAAAAACAGCCAACAGCATGACCTCCAGTTCTTTCCCTGTAGTGTGTCCCCCTGAATGGCAAGGTGTTGAGTGCTGGGAAGGAGAGGTGGGTGTGCAATCAGCTTCATGTTAAGCCTTGAAAGAGAGTTTTACTTCACATCTCCCATGCATGTTGTAAGTTTCAGTAATTAATATGGGTCTGTCACTAATTTAGAAAAAGCCATCAGCCATCTCATTCAAGAAGTTCCTTATTTTGTTTTAATTTTTCACCTGCTCTATTTGAATTGTATCTGAACATACAACTTTATTTTCATACCTTCAAAATATTACTTTTCGTGTAACAAACATATACTTTGTCCTCTATCGTGGGCAGAATTCTGACTGGAGCACTAGTTCTCATTGTTGGCTATGTGTCATTTCCGCTTGGCAACAGTATTTTACATTAGGCTTCGCCAGGGTCGCTAATATAACAATTACTCGGAAGATAAGAGAGATGCTCATTCTTCAAGCATAGTTCACTGTTTCCCACTGACCTTGACTAAAGAAAGACTTCATGCAGTTTCTTTCAAAGACTGAGCTCAACAAAGTAAACTGAATATGAAAAATGTAAATTTTTTCCTTGGCACTTGTGAGAATTTAATTTCTCATTGAAATTTAAGAAACACACCTACTCTGACACCTTGCTGGTTCTATAAATTGGTTTATTACAATTTTTGTAAAGGTCTCTTTTTTGAATCTAATTATTGTCAAAACACGTTAACTTTAAGTTTCAAAGAGAATAGGACTATAATTTGTCCTTGTAGTTTTATTTACCATTTTTACCACTGCCTTATTTTTCTGATGACGTAGTGTATTATCCTTCACATAACGGAATACTCTTCTGACTCATCATTAATAGAACAGATTCTAAGAGTTAATTTTCTAATAGTAATGAGAGATGCTATGGTCTGAACATTTGTGTCCTCCTAAAATTCGTATGTTGACATCCTACTGCCCAATGTGATAGTATTAGAAGGTGGGGCTTTTGGGAGGTGATTAAGTCATGAGTACAGAACCCTCATGAATGAGATTAATGTCATTATAAAGAACAGGGAGCTGGCTTGTACCTTCTATCATGTGAGGACACAGAGAGAAGTCAGTGGTCTATGACCCAGCAGAGGACTTTCACCAAATCCTGACCTTGCTGGTACCCTGATCTTAGACTTCCAGCCTTTGGAACTGTGAGAAATAAATTCCTGTTGTTTTCAATCTACCCAGTCTGTGATATTTTGTTACAGCATCCTGAATGAACTAAGACTATGGGGCTTCCCTTGTGGCATAGTGGTAAAGAATCCTCCTGCCAGTGCAGGAGACATGGGTTCAATCCCTGTGGGGGAATATCTGCCAGAGTAGGAAATGGCAACCCAACCCAGTATTCTTTCCTGGAAAATTTTATGGACAGAGTGAAATTGGCAGGCTATAGTCCATGGAGTCTCAAAGATCTGGATATGACTGAGCAACTGAGCTCATGCATAGGTTGTACTGAGCTGTCCAAGTTCTCTCATTTAATGTGATCTGCCACCATCATTAGCTTAGAAACTTGGCAGAGTTACAGCTGAGCCTATGGTAAGAATTAGGATTCTGTCTAGTTCACAGAAGATTTGTAGTGATAAACTTGACCTCCCTGGCAGAATGCAACAATGTGCATACTGATGCGTCTAACCCTTTTATTCTTTGTTTGACATGCATCTAAAAAGTAGGAGGCAGGACTGACTTTTTGGTCTAGAACATCTTCAAACATACTTGATCGTGATGGCTTCTTGTAATGCTTGACATAAAACCAGTGCCCTGATATATTCCTCAGTTACACTGCTGGGTATAAACTGGGCCCTTGGATGATGTGTGATGAGTGTGTGTTCTGAAGATCTCTGATGCTCAGACATGCCTCTCTGAAATGTAACCCCCGATACTTTATGTATTTGCCAATGTAAAAGTAGACAAGTGTTAACATCTTCTGTTTTCATGTATGTGGAATAGTACAATGAAATGGATTTGAAGTCAGACAAGCATAACTTTAAATACTGACCCCCCCAGATTATGGTAATTTCGTAACTTCTCTTTGAGTTACATAATGCCAGTTTTAAAATCTGGAAATAGTATTTTATATATATATATATATGGGCTTCCTGGCTGGCTCAGTGGTAAAGAATCTGCCTGTGATGCAGAAGATGCAGGAGATGCTGCGGGTTCAATCCCTGGGTCACCTGGAGGAGGGTGTGGCAACCCACTTTAGTATTCTTGCCTGGGGAATCCCATGGACAGAGGAGCCTGGCGGGCTACAGTTCATGGAGTCGCACAGATTCGGACACAACTGAAGCAACTGAGCACGCACACACATATGTACATGCATATACACATATATATATATATTTTTTTTTTGGTCATATAAATATATATGACATATGTATATGATTTTATGTGTATATAAAATTACTGACTCAATGGGCATGAATTTGAGCAAATTCCGGGAGATAGTGGAGGACAGATGAGCCTGGTGTGCTGCAGTCCATGGGACTGAAAAGAGTTGGGCATGACTTAGTGACTGAACAACAACAAATATATGTGTGTGTGTCTGTGTGTGTAAAATAGATTGGTCTTAATATTAAATGATAAAAGCAAGTGTTTGGAAATGTTAGTTTTTATTGGAAGAAGTAAAAAAGTTTTCTTGAATTACCTAGCTTTTAAGAATATAAAATAAAATTAGAAGGACCTCTGAGTCACTGAAATTTCCTATCTTTATCTTCTGGGTTGAGTCACCTTACATAGATGCAAAGATCTTAAAGATCTTCAGAGAGGGGAACACTAAACTCTTTTTGGCAGCTTATTCTAGAACCTAATAGTACTCATAGTCAACAATGTAACTAGGAATATATCAGGGCATTGGTTTTATTTTAAGCACTAGAAGAAGCCATCATTATGTATGTTTGAAGGTGCTCCATAGCAAAGTCAGCCATGCCTCCTACTTTTCAGATGCATGTGAACTCTTTCTCAATCTAGTCTGAATCTGTGCTGATGCTAAAATTTAAAATCACTTTTCCTTGCAACTTACGTTTATTATGCTCATTGTAACCCTGAAAATGAATTTAAATGATGACTTAGTTATCCTTCAGATTATGTTTCTTTGTAGCCTAAAACCTTTGCCTGTCAAGATAGTTCAGGGCCTCAGGTAACCCTCTTAATTTTGATGTAATGCATTTATTTTCTTGGCATATATTGTCCTTGATGATTGTCAGTGAGAAGCTCTTTGTTTCAGTAACTAGAGACAGAATGTATTGGGTGAGCTTTCAATGCTGAAATTTAAGTCGCTATCCAGGAGAGAGGTCTGGGAGGAGCCAGTAGCAATGTATATTTGAAATTAAATGTAGTTCAATTTTTAGATCTCCTTAGTTTTAAAAAAGACAAACAGCCTAACCCATGTTTACAATTTGCCTGTTTAGTATTAAATTCATTGACTTTCTAATGGTTTGAACCCCTTATTCCTTGGGTATGAAAGACACTTATAGAACATATTGAGCTCTTGGAAGATTATGTTAGGTTCTTCAGTTCTGGCTACCTTTTGCTTTCAAAATGATGGCTCTGCTTATGGTGGCTTATTCTATATGAAGTCCCGTGACTGTAAAATGCATTATGTAATTTCTTTTAACCCTGTGTTCATATGTGTAGATTAACTATCTGCTCTGCACCTGTAATTACATATGGTTGGCTCCTCAAATGGCATTAACGTCTCTTATTTTGCATGCATACTGCTGAGGTATAAACCCAATTAAGTTAAAACTTCCTATTCAGTAGAATTATTTATTTAGCTGTGCATAGGATTTTCCTGGTGAGGCTTGGGCTTGATTTTGTTTTGCTTTGTTTTTAAGTATGAAGCTCAATTGACAACATTGCACAGAAGTTCCAGAGTATTTATACATATCCAGATATACACACATATAAACATTTATGAGATACACCCTCACATTTCAGACCAGATTATAGTCATTAGCAGATTCTAGTTCTGTGTAAGTTTTCTCAAGAAATTTAGATAATATTCTCGGTGTGTGTATTCTTGGTAGTTTCTTAAGCAAAGTTTAGTTTTCAAGCAAGCATGCACATAATTGTTACTAACACTGCTAAACATGGTACAAGTATGCAGATTGATCCAGCCATCTAATGATAAGGAAATGATTCTACCTATATCTCATTTTTAACTATAACTGAATCAACTATCAGTTTATATAGATAGTCATTTTAGTGAAGTTTTTCTCTTCAAATAAAGCTCCTAATAGGTATTAGAATTCAGATTTTTTAAAGTATTAGTTATATATCTATGTTCATTAATTAAACACAGATTTATGAGTTACAGGCTTCCCTGGTGGCTCAGACGATAAAGAATCTGCCTACAATGCAGGAGACTGAGATTTAATGGCTAGGTTTGAAAGATCTCTTGGAGAAGGGAATGGCTGCTTACTCCAGTACTCTTGCTGGGGAATTCCATGAACAGAGGAGCCTGATAGGCTACAGTCCATAGGTTGCAAAGAGTCAGGCATGACTGAGTGACTAACACTTTCAGGTTCACTTTTTAGTTTATGGGTTACAGTAGGTGCTGTGAGGGTTTAATGAAATACCCATTATGAATCCTGCCCTAAAGGGGCTTTTGATGTAATAGGAAAGATAATGAATATAAACTATTTATTGATACTACATAGTATACAAGGTACTCAGTACTGCATGGAGCTTAAGAACCATTAAATAACAGGAAAAATTGATTTCCTGTTTGGGGAATTAATAAAGGCTTAGCTTGGACTTAAAAGATGAAACGGACTAGTATAGGGAGATATTCTAGCTGAAGAGCAAACTATAAGCCAAAATTTATACACAGTTTTGTGGAAACAGTGTGAACTCTTCATTTTGATTGGAGCTTGAGTAATGGTGGTAAATAAGGATGAAGCCTATTTGTGAGGGCTTTGAACGCCAAGCTAAGGAGGAAGTTAGTTGCAACTGTACATGCTTTGTTTAGCATGTTAATCAGTTCAGTTCAGTCACTCAGTCATGTTTGACTCTTCGCAACCCCATGGACTGCAGCACACCTGGCCTCCTTGTCCATCACCAACTCCTGGAGTTTACTCAAACTCATGTCCATTGAGTCGGTGATGCCATCCAACCATCTCATCCTCTATTATCCCCTTCTCCTCCCGCCTTCAGTCTTTCTCAGCATCAGGGTCTTTTCAAATGAGTCAGTTCTTTGCATGAGGTGGTCAAAGTATTGGAGTTTCAGCTTTAGCATCAGTCCTTCCAATGAATATTCAGGACTGATTTCCTTTAGGATGGACTGGTTGGATCTCTTTGCTGTCCAAAGAACTCTCAAGAGTCTTCTCCCAACACCACAGTTCAAGAGCATCGATTCTTCGGCACTCAGCTTTATTTATGGTCCAACTCTCACATCCATACATGACCATTGGAAAAACCAAAGCTTTGATTAGAGGGACCTTTGTTGGCAAAGTAATGTCTCTGCTTTTTAATATGCTGTCTAGGTTGGTCATAACTTTTCTTCCAAAGAGCAAGCGTCTTTTAATTTCGTGGCTGCAGTCACCATATGCAGTAATTTTGGAGCCCCCCAAAATAAAGTCCAAATAGGAAAAGGAGTACATCAAAGCTGTATATTGTCACCCTGCTTATTTAACTTATATGCAGAGTACATCATGAGAAACACTGCGCTGGAAGAAGCACAAGCTGGAATCAAGATTGCTGGAAGAAATATCAATAACCTCAGATATGCAGATGACACCACCCTTACGGCAGAAAGTGAAGAGGAACTCAAAAGCCTCTTGATGAAAGTGAAAGAGGAGAGTGAAAAAGTTGGCTTTTAAAGCTCAACATTCAGAAAACGAAGATCATGGCATCCGGTCCCATCCCTTCATGGCAGATAGATGGGGAAACAGTGGAAACAGTGTCGGACTTTATTTTTCTGGGCTCCAAAATCACTACAGATGGTGACTGCAGCCATGAAAT
>NW_011495048.1:3425266-3430888 GCF_000754665.1 Bison bison bison | reverse complement strand
CAGCCATGAAATTAAAAGACGCTTACTCCTTGCAAGAAAAGTTATGACCAACCTAGATAGCATAGTCAAAAGCAGAGACATTACTTTGCCAACAAAGGTCCATCTAGTCAAGGCTTTGGTTTTTGCAGTGGTCATGTATGGATGGGAGAGTTGGACTGTGAAGAAAGCTGAGCGCCAAAGAATTGATGCTTTTGAACAGTGTTGTTGGGAGAAGACTCTTGAAAGTCCCTTGGACTGCAAGGTGATCCAACCAGTCCATTCTGAAGGAGATTAGCCCTGGGATTTCTTTGGAAGGAATGATGCTAAAGCTGAAACTCCAGTACTTTGGCCACCTCATGCGAAGAATTGACTCATTGGAAAAGACTGATACTGGGAGGGATTGAGGGCAGGAGGAGAAGGAGATGACAGAGGATGAGTTGGCTGCATGGTATCACCGACTCGATGGACGTGAGTCTGAGTGAACTCCGGGAGTTGGTGATGGACAGGAAGGCCTGGTGTGCTGCGATTCATGGGGTCACAAAGAGTCAGACACGACTGAGCGACTGAACTGAACTGAAAATAAAGTCTGTCACTGTTTCCACTGTTTCCCCATCTGTTTGCCATATAGTGAGGAGACCAGATGCCATGATCTTAGTTTTCTGAATGTTGAGTTTTAGGGCAACTTTTGGACTCTCCTCTTTCACTTTCATCAGGGGGCTCTTTAGTTCTTTGCTTTCTGCTGTAAGTGTGGTGTCATTTGCATATCTGAGATTATTGATATTTCTCCTGGCAGTCTTGATTCTAGCTTGTGCTTTATCCAGTCCAACATTTCTCATGATGTACTCTGCATGTAAGTTAAATAAGCAGGGTAACAATATACAGCCTTGACTACTTCTTTCCCAATTTGGAAATAGTCTTTTTTCCGTATCTGGTTTTAACTGTTGCTTCTTGACCTGTATACAGATTTCTCAGGAGGCAGGTTAAGTGGTCTGGTATTTCCATCTCTAAGAATTTTCCACAGTTTGTTGTGATCCACACAGTCAAAGGCTTTGGCATAGTCAATAAGGCAGAGGTGGATGTTTTTATGGAACTCTTTTGCTTTTACGATGATCCAGGGGATGTTCGCAATTTGATCTCTGATTCCTCTGCCTTTTCTAAATCCAGCTTGAACATCTGGAAGTTCATGACTCATGTACTGTTGAAGCCTGGATTGGAAAATATTGAGTATTACTTAGCTAGCATGTGAGATGAGTACAGTTGTGCAGTAGTTTGAGCATTGTTTGGCATTGGCTTTCTTTGGGATTGGAATGAATTAGTATGTTATAGATATTGAATAGTTGCCTGTATAGTCCCCATCTCTCTCTCTCTCCTCACTTTCCTTTTTTTTCTCACTCTCTTTCTATCCTTACATTCCTATCATTCTGCCTCTGTCTTGCCATCTTTAGATTGTTATGTCATCCAGGCTTTAATCTTTGGTTTTCATATACTCAGACATCTAATATTGGAGATGCTAAAAAAATATAGAGGAGTGAATGTCAATTAATCAAGATGCAACTTTATAGGTTGTTGAGAGTTCATGTTTTAGGCTCAGACTTTGGGAAGTTGGAAATTTTGGCAAAAAAAGCTGGCGTTGTTGGGTAAGAAGAGCTGATACCCAAGTTAACAGTGTTAAAGGTTGTTTCCCAAGTATATAGCACTAATTTCTACATCTGGAAGTTTATTCTGATCACCTGGAAATTTTTCAGTCTGATTGATTTCTAAGCTTTACTCTTTGGTGATTATGATTTGGCAGATGTAAAGTGGTACCAAAGATCTGGATTTGAGTGTGACATTTTGCCAAGTCCAAGAACCACTTATAAGTGAGATGTAAGAGGGCCTGGCCTCATTTTCCTGTGGAAATAGAGGACAGGGGAGGCACTCAGAAAATGTTACAGAGATATGTTGAGCAGACTTGTAAACAAATTCCTTCCTAATGGTAGGAAAGAATCAAAACTGACACCAGTCTTTCAATTCTGATAGTAGGATGCTGGTAATATCATCAGCGAAGTATTGGTGTTTAATGATTGTTGACAAAGATAATGGATCGTGCTTTTGATTGACAGAGAGTGAGAAGATCTAGAAGGACATCCTGGATCTCTGTCCAGAAGAATCCAAGGTTGCTTGGAAGAGAGGACAGCACAGAGCTTAAGAGTTTAAAGTTGAATCTTATAAAAGTGTATATGAGGACTTCCCTGGTGGTCCAGTGGTTAAGAATCCACCATTGGAATGCAGTGGACATGGGTTCAATCTCTGGTCCAGGAGGATCCCACAGGCCACAGGGCAGCTAAGCCCTTGCACCTGGGCCTGTGCTCTTGAGCCTGTGGTCCACAACAAAAGATGTCAATACAGTGAGAAGCCTGCACACCACAACGAGACAGTAGCTCCCACTCACCACAGCTAAAGAAAGGCCCAGCACAGCCATAAGACTGTGTGCCTGCCAGCTCAGCAGCAGAGATTATGATGCTATGAAGATATAAACACTACTCATCATTATAAGGGCTTTCCTTGTGGCTCAGCTGGTAAAGAATCTGCCCACAATGCAGGAGACCCGGGTTCGATCCCAGGGTTGGGAAGATCCCCTCTAGAAGGGAACAGCTACCCACTCCAGTTCTCTGGCCTAGAGAATTCCTTAGACTGTATAGTCCGTGGGGTCACAAAGCGACAGACATGACTGAATGACTTTCACTTTCTTTCTCTTTCATCATTATAAAAACTACAATTTATGTAATAGTATACTACTAAAAATTTACATACAATGTCTAATGTCATCCTTACAAAAACCTTGGGAGATTCCCAATTTATAGAAAAAAATTAAGACTCAGCTTTTTGTTTTCCTGTGATCAACTAGTGAATTTTCAGTGTATATGTTTTGATGACTCTAGCACTTGACACATGACTCTAAAAAAGTCCTTTGTACCATACTGACAAAGTGACAAAATAATAAAGAAGGATCAGCTAGAGATTTTTCTCTTATTTGAAAGAGAAAATGACAACTTGGACAAAGTGGTTTTCTTAAACAGCAATAATTGCTTCAGAGAAGTAAATTTTTACTTTTTCAGAATTTGAGAAAATCTACCAGTTTGGGCAATTAGGGGGTTGTTAGCAATCTCTGAGATTAGAATTTCAGAGAAATAGAGATGAAAGGAGACATTAAAAGGTATGGTAAGTCTGTCTTCTGAGACCAGGAGAGATTGAGTGTAGCAGCTCTATCAGCAGGTTGGTGTTTATGGAAAAGCGAGAAGAGAGACCCTATCTGTGAATGTTCAAGGTGAAAATATTCACACATTCTTAAAATATAGAAATAGACTTGGAAGAGTCTGCTGTTGCATAACTATAAAAGTGTCACTGAAATTGGCTTTAATTCAGGTTGCTGGCTTCGGCGGGTAGGAAAAACAATTGGAGAATGTGGCAAGTGTGGGTGGTTGGATGGATAATGATGTGATTTTGTCTCTTTAGGCTCTTGCTATTAAGTAGAAAAAGAGGATGAATATTGGAAAGGCAAAAGAATGTGTTTTCCTAGAAAAGGCATACCTCTTAAACTTCTCAGTTAGAGAGAATAGAGTGTGAATGTGGTAGAAAAAGAAAGGTAAGCACAGAATCATCTGAAGAGCCCCAGACAGAAGCTGAGTTGTGACTATAGATCAGAAGTACCTTAACTAGAAGGATATGTTCACAATGAGCTATTTATTCAATCTCAGAACTGGGCATTTATGGAAAAAAGGGATCCCAGATTTCACCTCCTTGTATCTACATTTCCTGAATTTATCATTTCAGTGTTACTTTTTCTCATTTTTTATTGAGCTATAACTGACATGCCATAAAACTCACTTTAATGTGTACAATAGAGCAATTTTTAGAATATGTGAAAAGTTATAGAACCATCACCACTATCTAATTCCAGAACATTTTTCTAACCCCTAAAAGAGACCCCAAACTCATTAACAGTCATCATCCATTTCCCCTTCCCTCAGCCCCACTATCTACAGTGTTTTGACACGGTTCCAGGCATTTCATGTAAATGGAGTCATACAGTATGTGATCTTCTGTGTCTTTTTTTCATTACTGTATTGTTTTCAAGGGTCATCCATGCTGTAATATTTATTTGTACTTTATTTCTATTTATGGATTAGTATTATTCCACTAATTTTATTTACCAGTTTTCAGTTAATGGACATTTAGATTTTTATTTTGGGATTATCATGAATAATACTACAATGAGTGTTAGAACATAAGTTTTATTTTTTGGGGTAGATATGCTTTTGTTTCTCTTTGATATATACAAACACATTTTGGAAGTAGTAACTTCCGAACTATCTTTTAAAGCCAGGGTACCATTTTACATTCCGTCCATCAATCTATGAAACTTTGTGATGATAGCTATCTTAGTGGGTGTGAAGAAGTATCTTATTTTGGCTTTTATTTTCATTTCCTTACTGAATAATGTTGTTGAGCATCTTTTCCTGTTCTTATTAGCTGTTGTATCTATTTTTTTTGAAGACAGTTCTATTCAAATTCTTTGCCCACTTTTAATTCCACAAAGAAGGGAAAGTCTATTTTGTCTGATATGATTGTTGTTGTTGTTTAGTCTGTAAGTTGTGTCCGACTGTTTGTGAACCATGGACTGTAGCCTGTCGAGCTCCTCTGTCCATGGGATTTCCCAGGCAAGAATACTGGAGTGGGCTGCCATTTCCTACTCTAGGGGATCTTCCCAACCCATGGATTGAACCCGCATCTTGTGCATTTGCAGGCAGATTCTTTACCACTGAACCACTTGGGAACCCGATATGACGATTGCTACCCCTAATTCCTCGTCATTTCTGTTTGCATTATATATTTTTCCATCCCCTCACTTTCATTTTTGTGTGTATTTAGCTCTGAGGTTAGTCTCTTGTAAAGCAACCTATAAATGGGTCTTATTTTTTTGTATCCAATCAGCTGCCATAAAAGCCCTTTTGATTAGAGCATCTAGTCCATTGACATTTAAAGTGATTATTGATAGGTATGTATTTACTGCCATTTTTTTTTTTTGTTTTCTGGTTGTTTTTGTATTAATAGTTCTTTGTTTTTAGTTATATTTTAGTCTCTTCCTTTGTGTTTTGATGTTTTTATTTAGTGGTATACATTTGTTCTTTTCTCTCTAGTTTTTTTATATCTATTGTAGGTTCTTAATTTGTGGTTGCCATGGGTTTGTATATGTTGACCTATAACTATAGCTACTTGTTTTACACTGGTAGTCATTTAATTTAAACATATTTTAAAAGATCTATCTTTTTACTCCCCTTCCCCACATTTTGTGTTTTTCATGTCATATTTTACATCTTTATGTTAACCCCTTCACTCTTTATTATAAACATTATTTTTTACAATAATGATGATCCCTCTGATCAGATCAGATCAGATCAGTCGCTCAGTCGTGTCTGACTCTTTGCGACCCCATGAATGACAGCACTCCAGGCCTCCCTGTCCATCACCAAATCCCGGAGTTCACCCAGACTCACGTCCATCGAGTCAGTGATGCCATCCAGCCATCTCATCCTCTGTCGTCCCCTTCTCCTCCTGCCCCCAATCCCTCCCAGCATCAGAGTCTTTTCCATTGAGTCAACT
>NW_011495048.1:3424980-3425166 GCF_000754665.1 Bison bison bison | reverse complement strand
TTCCATTGAGTCAACTCTTCACATGAGGTGGTCAAAGTACTGGAGTTTCAGCTTTAGCATCATTCCTTCCAAAGAAATCCCAGGGCTGATCTCCTTCAGAATGGACTGGTTGGATTGCCTTGCAGTCCAAGGGGCTCTCAAGAATCTTCTCCAACACCACAGTTCAAAAGCATCAATTCTTTGGCG
>NW_011495048.1:3410691-3424594 GCF_000754665.1 Bison bison bison | reverse complement strand
GGGTGACAATATACAGCCTTGACGAACTCCTTTTCCTATTTGGAACCAGTCTGTTGTTCCATGTCCAGTTCTAAATGTTGCTTCCTGACCTGCATACAAATTTCTCAAGAGGCAGATCAGGAGGTCTGGTATTCCCATCTCTTTCAGAATTTTCCACAGTTTATTGTGATCCACACAGTCAAAGGCTTTGGCATAGTCAATAAAGCAGAAATAGATGTTTTTCTGGAACTCTCTTGAAAAGAGAGAGAAGGGGACTAAAAATATATTTGATGAAATTACAGCTGAAGACTTCCCAAATCTGAGGAAGGAAACAGACATCTAAGTACAAAAAGCACAGAAAGTCCCAAACAAGATGCACCTAAGCAGATCCACACCAAGACATATCACAATTAAAATAGCAAAAGTTAAACAGGGGATTCTAAAGACGGAAAGAAAAAACAGAGTCATTTACAAGGGAACTCCCATAACGTAACTGCTGATTTCCCTGAAGAAACTTTGAAGACTAAAAGGGGACAGCATGATATATTCAAAGTCCTGAAAGGAAAGAATCTGTAATGTAGGATACTCTACTCAGCAAGGTTATTGTTCAGAATTAGAGGAAAGAGAAAGAACTTCTCAGAGAAGCAAAAATGAAGAGTTCATCAATATTAAACCAACCCCAAAGGAATTTAAAGGATATTCCCCAGCTGAAAAGGCTAGAACAAGAAGTACCTATGGAAAAAGAAACACTCCACTATGAAGGGCAAATATATAGTAAGGTCCGCTGGATCATAGAAAAAGCAAGAGAGTTCCAGAAAAACATCTATTTCTGCTTTATTGACTATGCCAAAGCCTTTGACTGTGTGGATCACAATAAACTGTGGAAAATTCTGAAAGAGATGGGAATACCAGACCTCCTGATCTGCCTCTTGAGAAATTTGTATGCAGGTCAGGAAGCAACATTTAGAACTGGACATGGAACAACAGACTGGTTCCAAATAGGAAAAGGAGTTCGTCAAGGCTGTATATTGTCACCCTGTTTGTTTAACTTACATGCAGAGTACATTATGAGAAACGCTGGACTGCAAGGAACACAAGCTGGAATCAAGACTGCCAGGAGAAATATCAATAACCTCAGATATGCAGATGACACCACCCTGATGGCAGAAAGTGAAGAGGAACTCAAAAGCCTCTTGATGAAAGTGAAAGTGGAGAGTGAAAAAGTTGGCTTTTAAAGCTCAACATTCAGAAAATGAAGATCATGGCATCCGGTCCCACCACTTCATGGGAAATAGATGGGGAAACAGTGGAAACAGTGTCAGACTTTATTTTTCTGGGCTCCAAAATCACTGCAGATGGCGACTGCAGCCATGAAATTAAAAGACGCTTACTCCTTGGAAGAAAAATTATGACCAACCTAGACAGCATATTCAAAAGCAGAGACATTACTTTGCCAACAAAGGTTCGTCTAGTCAAGGCTATGGTTTTTCCTGTGGTCATGTATGGATGTGATAGTTGGACTGTGAAGAAGGCTGAGCGCCAAAGAATTGATGCTTTTGAACTGTGGTGTTGGAGAAGATTCTTGAGAGCCCCTTGGACTCCAAGGCGATCCAACCAGTCCATTCTGAAGGAGATCAGCCCTGGGTGTTCATTGGAAGGAATGATGCTAAAGCTGAAACTCCAGTACTTTGACCACCTCATGCAAAGAGTTGACTCACTGGAAAAGACTCTGATGCTGGGAGGGATTGGGGGCAGGAAGAGAGGGGGACGACAGAGGATGAGATGGCTGGATGGCATCACTGACTCTATGGACGTGAGTCTGGGTGAACTCCGGGATTTGGTGATGGACAGGAAGGCCTGGAGTGCTGCGATTCATTGGGTCGAAAAGAGTCGGACACGACTGAGCGACTGATCTGATCTGATCTCTCTTTTTCTGAGACCCCTATAATGCAAATGCAAATGCAAAAACAGATAACTGTTCTCATGTTTTTTGTGTTTTTTCTTTTATTTTCTTTTTGGATCATTTCCATTATTCTATTTTCCAGATCACTTATGTGTTCTTCTGTATGACTTAGTCTGCTATTTATTTCTTGTAGAGTGTTTTTCACTTCAGTTATTGTATTCTTCAGTTCTATTTTCTTTTAACATGTTCTAGTTTCTTGTTCAGAGAAGGCAGTGGCACTCCACTCCAGTAGTCTTGCCTGGAATATCCCATGGATGGAGGGGCCTGGTGGGCTGTAGTCCATGGGGTTGCTGAGAGTCGGACACAACTGAGCGACTTCACTTTCACTTTTCACTTTCATGCATTGGAGAAGGAAATGGCAACCCACTCCAGTGTTCTTGCCTGGAGAATCCCAGGGATGGGGGAGCCTGATGGGCTGCTGTCTATGGGGTCGCACAGAGTTGGACACGACTGAAGCGACTTGGCAGCAGCAGCAGCAGCAGCAGCAGTTTCTTGTTAAAATTCTTACTGTGTTCATCTATTCTTTTTCCTAATTCAGTTACCATTCTTATTACTAATTCTTTGTATTCTTTATCTGGTAAGTTGTTTTTTCTGTTTCATTATTTAAATTTTCAGAGATTTTCTCTTGCTCTTTCGATTGAGAATAGTTCATCTGTCTTTCCATTTTATTTAAGATTTTCTGTCTCTGTGGATTTATTGATAGGTGGAGCAGCTACCTATAACAGTCTTAAAGGGGTGTCTTTATGTGGAAGTGTCCTAAACAGTCTATGTGGGCCCAGCGCCCGTGGTGGGAAAGCTGAATTCGATGTGAACAGAAGTTGTTCTTTCCTCACGGAGTGCTGGCAGCTATCACCATTATAAGAGATAGGGCTGGAGATGGAAGGTCTTTGGCTGGAACTGGGTGTAAGGTGGGGTTTCCCCTCTGCTTAGTGGCCTTCACTGCCCTATGGAGGGGAGGATCACATCCCAAATAAAATAGGGCAGAAGTCTTGGGGCTCAGGGCTGAGCTGGCTCTGTTTTCCTTAAGTATGTTCTCTCCTCCCTTTCAGCACAGGCACCCTCACCCCAGAGGAGAACAGTGATGGAGCAGGAGAGGCCCATGTAGACTCCCAGCTCATGTTGGTTTGTGAGCAGTAGTGTGTCAGCTATAGACAGAGGTCTGAGCTGCCTCCAGGGCACCGCCTGCTATATCTGAGTCTGCTTTGTCTCACACAACCAGTCACTGCCCACAGCCTCTGCCTACTATGCTCAGCTATGGAACCACAAAGCGGAGCAGGTAGAGCCATGTAGGCCACACGGGCTCTTGATACGGTGCACATGCCGTGGCAGTCTGGCTGCTGTCATAGATTGCGATCACCCCTGATGTGCTGCCTGTGTAAGCATCAGCCAGTGGCAGTGCCCACTGCTACTGTCCCGTCAGATGCCACCCAGGGTCCGAGTTGCCTGTTTGTCCCCCTGCTGAGCTCTTTCCCTGGTCTTGGCCATCCTTGCTCCAGTGCAGAGCTGTGAGGTGAAGTAAGCAGGACTCGGGTATTCATTGTTCAGACTGGGACATGTCTTGGAGTGATCATAGAAAACTGGGCAGCCACTGGATCAGTCCTCAATCAGTCCTCTGTCCCATAGGGGAGCAAACCAGCTTTCTCATGCTTCTAACAAGTGGAGCCCAAGATTTCCTACACCCCTTCTGTGAGTTTTGCTGGCTCTACAACCACCCAAGTAGGATTGTCTTCCCTGTGTCAGATTCCAGTACTAGGGCACCAGATATGTGGTTTGAAAAGTTCGCTGCCCAGGGCAGATCTCTGGGTCCTCTCCCAGGGACACAGGTCCTGATATTGCTTCTCTTTCCTTCTTAGCTGATTCCATGTGGCTCTTTCTCACAGCCTTGTTTGTACAGGAGTCTTGCAGTTTTGAGTTAGTTTTCAGTGAGAATTGTTCCATATAGAGGTGTATTTTTATGTGTTTGTTAGAAGAGGCAAGTTATCTTCCCCCCATCTTTTTACTTTTTGGTAGTTTCTTTCAAAGCACAAATATTGACGAGGTCAAATTTATCTCTTTTTTTGAGGGGGGCAGGGATTGCTTGCCCTTTTGGTATCGCATCCGAAAAATAGTTGCCTAATCTAAAATCACAAAGATTCACAGCTATGTTTCCTTTTAAGGGTTTCTTAGTTTTAATTTTTATATTTACATTTTTGATCTATTTTCAGTTAATTATTGTACATGGTGTGAGGTAGGTGTCTACTTGCATTCTTATGCATGTGGATTTCCAGTTGTTTCAGTACTATTTGTCTTCAAAAATTAATTGACCATAAATGTAAGACTTATTTCTGGAGTTTCAGTTCAAACTTATCAATAAGTCTATTTTTATGGCAGTGCCAAATTGTTTTGATTATAGCAGCCTTGTAAGTTTTGAAATAATACTACCTTTTAACATTAAATACCATAATACTTATGACTGCCATTTTAAAGTTTATATTTTTCTACTAAAAACATTTTTTTAAATGTATTTTTGGCTCTCTGGGTCTTTGTTTCTGTGCTGGATTTCTCTAGTTGTGGCAGGCGGAGTTTACTCTTTAGTTACAGTGCACAGCTTCTCGATGCGGTGGCTTCTCTTGTTGCAGAGCATAGCACTAGGGCACGCCTGCTTTTTAGTGGTTGCCTGCATGTGGGCTCAGCAGTTGCGGCTCAGGGCCTCTAGAGCACAGACTCAATAGTTATGGTGCACAGACTTAGTTGCTTCAAGACATGTGAGATTTTCCTGGACCAGGGTTGAACCTGTGTCTCTGGCATTGGCATGCTGATTCTTTACCACTGAGCCATTAGCAAGCCCAAGTCTGTGTTTTTTAATAATATAATTAGGTGGAATCATTTGATAGTTTCTGTTGTTAGTCACCTTGGTTGAAAGTTGGTTTTTAGTCTCCCTGGCTGAAAACTTGACTTTGCAGCCCTTAATTTTTCTAAATGGAGACAGAAGAAAAGTGCCTAGATGGAGACTATAATTCTGAAGAGAAATTGGTGGCTGTGGTCAATAGAAATTCTAGAAAAAATAAAATGTTAGCATTTCAGGTCTGTAATTTATATATTACTTGTTGCTTATTGGATTATAAAAGTTTTAAACTGAACATTTATGGGTTTCCTTTTGAAAACATGTGTAGCATGAAAAGAGAAGCTTTGGATATATATTATATATATATTACATGCATATTTTGTTTAGCTGTACCCAGGCAGTTATGCATATGTACAACTTGATCAGCATGAGATCACTTTACTTTTTATTACTCTGAAAGAATACATCTAGATAAATTGGAGTTAGATGTTATTAATAAAAAGCCAGAGTCCTTGTTTGATGATAAAATGGTAATGTATCTGTGTGTGACAAAGAAACAGAGAACAAGAATACTAATTCTCTAAGAATTTATTCTTTAAGATGCTGCTGTTTTCTAAGATATGAATGTGAGTAATAAAATATGCAAACAACATATGCACTCACATGCCAGGAATGTTTTTTTCAAGATGTGGTACATTGAGTGTGATGTGTGAAGTGCAAATCCAGCTGCTACAATCAGGTATGTGATTCATCATATTTTACAAACATTGTTTTGCATATGGGGAAAAGTCTCATCTAATAATAGGATCTACATATTCTTTCCTTCTCTCAATGTTGTTTTCTCTTCCAATTGTATGCCATTTATTTAGTGTATGAACATATATTTAGTGTATGAACACATATTTATATGAAAAATGTGTTCATTATTCTCTTATAATTTATGATGGGATTTAGAGTTGTTTGGTCTGAATAGACACCCCCTCCCATCAGGCTGTAGGTAGTAACACATCCTTTGTCTCTTTACAGCAAAAATAGATTAAAAAATAAAAGTTGTATTGTACATATAACCAACAAGACCATATACTACAATTAATTGGTTTTGTTTCAAATTCATTGTGTAGGAAATGGTGTAATTACACTGCTCCAGTTGCATTCCTTTCTCTCAGCATTGTTGCTGTTCTCCAGTGGATTGTGGTCAATAATATTTCATTTTAAAATCCTGTGCTAAAGGTGGACAGGTCTTGAATTACATGTTGTTCTTTAAACCAGCTCATAACTGTGCTCCGTCACACCAAGTATACTGATGCAACATTTATTTACTTTCATTAATTTGGAAACTGCATGATTTACTAAATTACACACTGGTCATTCAGAGTCATCATATCAGGTGTAGTCAAAGGCCAGATTGAATGGCATTTTTCTGCTCTCAGTTTCCAGTCTTTGTTGAAATAGAGCATGCAGAGTTGTTTTTGATCTTCATAATGAAGGCCATCTCCAGGAGGCATTCCTCGAGCCCAGTCTGACCAGAGTGCACCTCTTGCAAGAAGAATTCCCTTCCTTCCAGCCCATTTTGACTCTGCCACTTGTAGATTTATGTACATATTACCAACTTTCACCATCACTCAGAATAGGAATGTAGCTACCTTGTTACAGGGAGGTGGTAAAAAATGCATTCTGAGCCAGTGTTGCAAAAATATCCTATTAGATTTCATTTTAGTATTTTTATTATGTAATTTTGAAGATTCAACTTTTTTTTTTTTTTTTTTAAGATAAACACCAATGGCATACTCAGGTTTTTACTCTGTGCAACACCATATTCCATAATATAACATACACGTTAGTGGAAGACAGTCTCCAAAAGGTGAACTGACAGTAGTCACTGCTTGCTGCCACATTTTAATAGATATCTAAGGAGATAGACAGAATATTTTAAGCTGAGAGAGGTGAAGATGATTGAATTTTCTTTTTAAATGGAGAGGTTTGCACATTATTAGGTTATTTTATAAATTCTACTCTGCAGCCTATACATATTTGCATTGATTTTTGTAGGACAAAAGTGAAATTGATTCCTAACCCATCACATTAATGTAATTTATAACATTTTTTTTTGCACATTAAAGTTTTTCTAAATGATGAGCTCACACTTTTTTCACAAGTTTGCCTAAATTTAATTTAATATGTGGGGCGAAGAGTAGAAAGAATGGCATCTCCGTGATTCTCTGTTCTTTAAAATATATCATAAATTTTTTTTCCTCTTTTGTTCTGGAGTTCAAGCATCATGCTAGTGATATTAATAGCTAATAGTTTGTAAGTTCTGCCATCTCTTCAGGTATTTATTTCACTTGAGATGTTTTAACCAAGCACTGTTTTATTTACTTGTTTTTTTTTTTTTTTGTTATCTTCTTCTTCCACTAAAACAGTAAACTCCATATGGGTAGGGACTTACAGTGATCATAAAGGATCTGGCAGATCACAAGATAATGTAAACCATTATCTTGTGGGGAGTAGGCGGGGCAAGGATTGAAGTGGGGCAATAACCTGATCCTGTTTGCATCTTAAAGACAGCCAAAGTTCAGAGCAGGATCATGATGGTCTGGTGGAGGGGGCACATTTGGGGTCAGGGAGAGGACTTAGAAAGCTGGTCCAATAAGAAATAATGATAGACCAACTTAAGATATTGGTAGTAGATTTGAAAGTCATGGACTACTTTAAGCGATATTAAGGAGGTAGAATCTATGGGACTGCGTGGTTGAGAGATGTAATTAGTGGGGAAAGGTAGAGTCCAGGAACATCCTCGGGTTTCTTTTTGTGCAATGGGTGGAATCATGTGTGAAGAGAAGCACATATTTTTTCTAAAATAAAATGAATTCAACTAGCAGTTTGTTTCATGTGAAGCACCTGAAGGCTGTCAAGAAGAAATACCCAGTAGGTTATTAGAGATAGGAATCTAGAACTCAGGAGACAGATATGTGCTGAGGATAATAGGGTTTAAGTTTATCAAGACATAAGTGGCTGTTGAAGCCATAGTTTGGGAGATTTTCCAGGAAAAAAATCACAAAGAGAATAGGGGACTGTGGGTTGAATCCTGAGAATTGGCAGTTATTCCATAAATAGAGCCCAGGAAGACAAAATGAGTAGCATCCACAGAAGTAGACAAAGAACTAGGCACATGATGTGCCATAAGAAGAACATATCAGAGTGTTTGTGTCTAACAGTGTGTGTGTGTGTGCTAAGTCACTTGTGTCACAGTTGTGTCCAACTCTTTGAGACCCTATAGACCGTAGCCTGCCAGGCTCCTCTGTTCATGGGATTCTCCAGGCAAGAATAGAGTGGATTGCCATGCCCTCCTCCAGGGGATTTTCCTGACCCAGGGATTGAATTCGCATCTCTTTTATCTTTTGCGTGGTTGTCTGGCAGGTTCTTTACCCCTTGTGTCACCTGGGAAGACCCTGTGGGAAATAGAACACGGTGATAAAGAGAAAGCAAGGGGGATAAATCTATTTGACAATTATTGAAACAGCATTTATTGGGGTCTTATTGTTTGAGTGTGGTCTTCAAACTTACCCAGTAAATAAATGCTTATCACCAGCTTTCAGAGTAGATCATTAAAAAAAAATCACCGCAAAATTAATTCCTGATCATCTAATAACAGGTTGTGCCTTCTGACTGTTTCCACCCTTTAAAAGACCTTTCCCATGTAGCAAGGGGGAGAAGAAAAACAGGTAAATGAAGAGCCATCTTTTCAGTATTCAGGTCCAAATGTCTATTTCTCTCAGGAAAACATTCTTTTCCTTGAAGAATAATTTCATTCATTAAGAGAAAAGTAGAAGTTTTCATAGTGTTGCCAAACAAAGTGGTTCTCTACTTTTATTTTCAGCAAAGCTAAATCTACTGCATATTGAAATTGTATCTTGATATGCAGAGACCCTAAAAATGAAATGCTGACACACTTAACTGATTTTTTTCATTTCACTTTCTTACTGTTGGCTGTGCACATAGGCAGACAGTCATGTGAGATAGTTAATGATTATATGGATGAAAGAAAATATGATATTTTGCATAAAATGATGAGAAAATATTAACTGGAAAACTTAAGGAAAACAGAAATTCAATTCCTAGTCTTATTTTCTTCTCTTTAGTATGGTAATCTGTGTACAATTCATACCTGTCCAGTGTGATACAATGAAATGCTTTTAAGTTGTGTGGTATTTGGAAAATAACCCTACTTTAATTTCTTGCCATTAGAATACCTCTACTTAAAATTCTTACTAAAATGATATATTAAGAACAGAAGTAACATATTTATTATTTGCTTTAATCAATGAAATGCATAATAAAATGGTAAATACTCAATATTAACAAGAATTTAAATGAAAATACTAAAAAAAGTTTGGATAAACATGTAGAAAAGGCATAACACATTCAAAAATTATAATTTTAAATTATAATTTACAAAAAATAACTTATTTTATAGATGAGAAAGCTGAGTTGGAAGAAGGAAATTTATTTGACTAAGGTACCTTGACAAGTAAATAGCCTTGAGATTGCATAAGGCCAATTTCATGAAGTCGCGCTGTTCCTTTTTTCTTAAGGTGTTATCATTTGTAACATATTCTCTTTGCCAAATGGATTTCATCTCTTTTCTCTAAAAGATGAAATTTTTCCTGAATTTCTTATAAACCTTAATCTGGCCCTCCTAGGTATTTTACAACATTTTAATGTTTCCACATTTACTGGGTGTGTGATTGAGTGTGACTAAAGCAGGCGAGTCTGCTTGACTTCACCTGCACAGGCCTTTCAGTTTTATATTTTATACCATTATTCAAGCAGGAAGGCACCTCTGCTTTCTGCCTATTATTTTCTCCACCTGCACTAAGAGGTAAGGACTGATTTAAATGTTTTTGCCCTTGTATAGCTTTCACTTTTTCTCCTAGTCAGAGTTAAGTTAAATCTTCTTTACTGGCTCGACCAGTACCCCATTTCCAGTCAAGTATAGGCAGAGATGTTGGATGAATTCCTTGGAATTGCAGTCTGAGGTCAGGTGGCCATTGTTTATGGAGAGGCCACAAAAAGGGGAGCTGGGGGAAGTGTTGTTTTACAATACAGCATCCTGGGAAGAAGCCAAAATCAAGCAATGACTCATCAACCCCAGATGGTTAGGCTTTGAGGAACGGTACAAACTAGAGGCTCCAATCAGATCAGAACAAATGGTTTGAAATAGAGGAGAGAGATGGCACCTGAAAAAAGAATCACTGAACCAGAGAAAAATGGACTGTTCTTAGCCTGTCTGCAGACTTGGCGGGGAAGAAGGTAGGCATTAAAGACACTGACCTGAGAAAGACACGAGACCTTTTTTCGGACATCATGTAGTGCTTCTTATACCATTTACATATAGGAGGTAGATAAATTTTTATCTGATAAATGTGAATATCTTCATAGTTATGTTTTTGTGTATTCTTCTTTGTATCTTTTCTTCATGATAGTATAGTGAAGTATATAGTATAGTATAATGTCTGACATCATAATTGCTAGGTAAATATTTGTTTCATTTATTTAGTAAATGTTGAACCCATTATATATGTAACTATGATATATTGACATTTCTAATTTTATAAATTACTTAATCATACATTTATTTAAAAGACCTACTAACTGTGTATTGGGAATTATACAAAAAAGCAAAATTAGAGCTATTTTCACCATCTAGAGGATAAAGCAAACAGTAAATTGTTGCCTTGGTTGCATTAGGTATGGTGACAGGTATCTGTACAGGGCATTATGGGAGCCCTTCTGGGAGTAGCTATATTCTCAGGGAGTGGTTATGGTTAGAGTTCTTTTAAGCTGAGTGGAGGAATCTTCAGGAGGCTGCCAGGAGAATCATGGGGCATGAATGCATGTAAATGTAGGGGAAATGTTTCAGTAGGGGATTAGTAGGGGGTTTAATACTGGGAATTGAGAAGGTAGGAGACAGTAAATGTGAAGAGGGCTCAGGTCCTGAAGGCATGGTATACTAAAGATTTGAACTTGATTCTTTGTCTTGAGAAGCACTGAACGATTTATAAAGAAATTCTAAGTGCATTTCTTTTGTTCTTCACTGCTTTATTTTCTACCTAATTTTTAATGTCCTATCCCATGTGTGTTTCCAGGAATCTGGTAGGTCTTAGAACATTAAACCATCCAAGAATTAATGGAGAACTTGATACCATTGTCACAAATATAATCACCAAAGTCACTTACTTAATGGTTGTGTCTGCATTGGAAACACCATATTCCTATTTAATGACTACTGGAGAAAATACAAATTTAATGTCAGTTAGGCTTAGGCAACATATGTAGACTGAGACTTTTAGAAAATCTATTAAGGTGCAAATAAAACATTATAATTACTTCTCATGCTAAAGCTCTTTTGGAATTGAATGTATTGATATTTATTGTGGAGAAAACCAGGCCATAAATTCTAAAAACCCATTTTATTACTTTCTAAATTAACACAGCTGAACTAAAATGAGGCCATGGTTTATAATGACTGGTTAAATTGCAGTAATATGCTCTTGAACCCAGTAAATTGGAATCATTATGTACAATTCTCACATTATAACAGCATTACTTTATAATACTTAGAGATTTTTATTCTATATCTTGACTTGTAAATGTTTTAAACCAGGACTTTGAACTGATGGATAAGTTTAAATTCACATGTGTCAATGATGTTGCCATTTATAATTAAGGACAGAACTTCAGGGTTTTTACAGCTATCATTTGCTCCTGATATCTAAAGAAAGGTGGAATTGCTCTACTCTTCATTGGTATGCTGCAGATTTTATTCTTCAGGAATTTTTAATGAGCTAGAACTATATAAGAAAATGTGTCATTTATTTTTATTTATTTTAAAAATATTTGTTAATTTGTTAAACAGGTCTTAGTTGTGGCACCCAAACTCTAAGTTGTGGCATGTGGCATCTAGTTCCCTGACCAGGGATCAAACCTTGGCCCCTTGCATTGGAAGCACAGAGTCTTAGCCACTGGACCACCAGGAAAGTCCTAGTATATGGTTTTGAATTATGACAGATGGATGTCTAATTAACCCAGAGCAGATAGTTACCTCTCCCAATCTATTATTTCTTGAAAGGTTTTCAAGAACATAGGTCCAGCACTCTCTGAAGTTGATCAATTTAGTGGTTTATTCCCCTAGTATGAGGTTTATTTCTTTTGAGATAATTTTGTTGCTATTGTTCATTTACTCAGTCATGTCCAACTCTTTGGGACTTCATGGACTGCAGCACACCAGGCTTCCCCGTCCTTTACTATCTCCCAGAGTTTGCTCAGACTCATGTTCATTGAGTTGGTGATGCTATCTATCCATCTCATCCTCTGCCACCCCTTCTCCTTTTGCCTTCAGTCTTTCCCAGGATCAGGGTCTTTTCCATTGAATCGACTGTTCACATCAGGTGGCCAAAGTATTGGAGCCTCAGCTTCAGCATCTGTCCTTCCATTGAATATTCAGGGTTGATTTCCATTAGGATTGACTGGTTTGATCTCCTTGCAGTCTAAGGGACTCTCAAGAGTCTTTACCAGCACCACAATTCAAAAGCATCAATTTTTTGGACTCAAGCATCTTTATGGACTTCAGTTCAGTTGCTCAGTTGTGTCCGACTCTTTGCGACCCCATGAATCGCAGCACGCCAGGCCTCCCTGTCCATCACCAACTCCCGGAGTTCACCCAGACTCACGTCCATTGAGTCAGTGATGCCATCCAGCCATCTCATCCTCTGTCGTCCCCTTCTCCTCCTGCCCCCAATCCCTCCCAGCATCAGTCTTTTCCAATGAGTCAATTCTTTGCATGAGGTGGCCAAAGTACTGGAATTGCAGCTTTAGCATCTCTTAAATTGTGTTCTGTAAGGACTTACTATCACAATCCCTGGTGTTTAAATAGATCCCAGGAATAATTTTCCTTTATGTATTTCTGGGATATAAAGTGAGATACTGTTGCTGAAGCTGCTGTAAACACGGAAAAGAATTTCTCATGAATAACTTGTATAGAAATTGTATGATCCAATTCAGATAAAGTAATTAAGAACCTGATGATGAAATTTGCTGATTGTAACCTGTCAGCATAGAAAGTATGATGGTACTTGTAGATCACACTGGGAATACTTCAGGCTAAATGTAGAATTCAAAGCACTTTTATAAATTGAAAAAGAGATGGGAAAATTTGATAGTAAATTTCATTGGGGGCACATTCAGGGAAGTACCCTGCAGAATAATAATAAGCTATGAATGTAGAAAATGAGAATGACTCACTGTAAGTTTAATAAGTGAAAAGAGATCTAGAGATAATAGTGAACTAAAATTGAAGATGAATTAGTCACTCTTCTTTTTGCATAGAACATGTAGATTAAGTGCTGCGCACAGTTACAAAGAAAATGGAACAGTATATTGCTGCCCTCAGGAGACCAATGAACTAATGAAAAAAAAATAAATATGAAAGAGCCAAACTATAAAGTATGTGTGCTGTTCTCACTCATACTCAGGGTAATTTTCCTACTGTTGAGTGCCTATGTGGCTGGTTGAAAAGACCGAATGTTTAATGATTTTGCTCTACTTTATATCAGTACTGATAACAACCCAGTTCACTTTGTTCTGAGCTATCTCCTTGATGTGTATAACCTGGGAAAATGTGGGTCATTAAATCATTAGAAGCACTTGAATCTAGAGGATTATGTGCTACAATATGCTACTTGAGTTTTTTTTTTTGGCTTAAATTATTTCAGCATTTTAAAAGAAATCAGGCCTACTTTCTATTTCTTTTTTAGAATTGATGTCTCACCTTAGAAATGATAGCCATCATTCATGTAGTCACCCAAGTTTAAACTGAATTTTTGGCCACTATCCATGCCACCTTATCAGCATATTCAGTCTGTTATTTAAATTTTTAATTTCAGAATTGGAGAGGAACTTTAGAGTTCATGTAGTTCAATTATCGTCTGAAATACCCTTGATGAGACTTCTGGTAAATATCCAGCGTGTTTTTCTAATATCTAGAATGACAGGTAACTTGTGAAGTCCTTTTAAATCTTCCTTCTTTCATATATATATATATATATATATAGAGAGAGAGAGAGAGAGAGAGAGAGAGA
>NW_011495048.1:3367148-3410591 GCF_000754665.1 Bison bison bison | reverse complement strand
AAAAACATTTTCTATATACATTTATATATATATATATATAGAGAGAGAGAGAGAGAGAGAGAGAGAGAGAGAAGGCAATGGCACCCCACTCCAGTACTCTTGCCTGGAAAATCCCATGGACGGAGGAGCCTGGTAGGCTGCAGTCCATGGGGTCACTGAGAGTTGGACACAACTGAGCGACTTCACTTTCACTTTTCACGCATTGGAGAAGGAAATGGCAACCCACTCCAGTGTTCTTGCCTGGAGAATCCCAGGGACGGGGAAGCCTGGTGGGCTGCCGTCTATGGAGTCACACAGAGTCGGACACGACTGAAGTGACTTAGCATATACACACACACACACATATATATGTGTATATATATGGTGATGGCTTAGTCACTCCCTCTTGTCTGACTCTTGGGACCCCATGGACAATAACCTGCTAGGCTCCTCCTTTTATGGGATTTCCCAGGCAAGAATAGTGGAGTGGTTGTCATTTCCTTCTCCAGGAATATAATATAATAATTTATATATAAATTATTATATATATATTCCTTTAGCATTTAACCTGGTTTGATCGTTATCGTGCCTGGATGTCTTCACACAACCTCCTAACTGATCTTTCTCCTCTAGTTTTTATCTTTCCTAGAATATCTTCACACCACTGTTTCAATAAAACTCCTAAAACACTTTGATCACACTGCTACCATGATTCAGAAACCTTCAGTATTTCCTTGTAGCCTGCAGGATAAAGTCAGAACTCATTAACTTGAAATAATCTAACTCAATATATGTTTCAGGGTTTAACTTCACCTTTTTCAGTTTTCCCAGCCTATATTTTGAGCTTAGTTGGTATGCTTACTCTCTCCTGCTGAAATTATATTGTTCTTGTTCCAGTGCTATTGCTGATGCTGTTTTTCTTAATATTTCCTTGTTCGCTACTACCCTCCTCTTATTTAAGTATTAACTATATTTTAAGATCCAAGCTGACCTTGGAGATACAGCAGTGAGTGGTGTTAAAGCAGGATCTTAGTTCCCTGCCTAGGAAGTGAATCTGGGAAACCTGCAGGAAAACCAGGAATCCTGGCCACTAGACCACTAGGGGCTAGATGCTGTAAGCAAAGCTGCCCTGGTTCTTGCCCCCATTGAAAACAAAAATATTTCAAGCAGGCAAAAACTATAAAATCAGGTACAAAGTTTATTATTATTAGCACAACATAACGTGTGGAAGAGCATGCAGAGACACAGTTTATTTAGACAGAAGTGAAACAGGAATACACACCCAGAGGGGAAGGGTGTAGGTGAACTCTTTGTTGAGGAAGAGCTCAATAAAGAGGCAGTTAAACCATTTATATAGGGTTTTTTTGGGTCTTTGTTCCCTCTAGTCAGTTATCTCACTTCTTCTCTCACAACTGACCTATCTTAGGGCCCTCATAAATATATGTGCGGGGTTTCCCTCATAATTCAGTTGGTAAAGAATCTGCCTGCAATGCAGGAGACCCAGGTTCGATTCCTGAGTCGGGAAGATCCTCTGGAGAAGGAAATGGCAACCCACTCCAGTATTCCCGCCTGGAGAATCCCGTGGACAGAGGAGCCTGGCAGGCTACAGTCCACAGATTTGCAAGAGTCGGACACGACTCAGCTACTAAACCACCACCACCACCACCAATATGTGTGCACATCTTTTTTCCAAGATGGATTCCAGTGTGAAGGCCTATGGGAAGTTGATACCACCTATTATGCGGTGGCGTCCCCCTCCCTTGCTGACCCCCAAGGAATCTTCTTGTGCATATTCAGTCAGGGAGGTTTCCTTGACCTCAGGAGTGATTGACGTGATTGTCTTATCTCTTTATTCCAGTAGAGCTTAGCTCCTGCCATTAACTTTGTCCTTGAAGTGTCTAGGGATAACAGAGCTACAATTTACTCCACTTGATAAACTCCAGTTGTTCAGTTCAGGGACCCATCTACCTCCTACCTCAAAGGGAGTCCTCTCTTGCATAACTCACTCCACACCATGGCCAGAACACTGTGGTGTTTTCTTTTCTGAACTCCTAAGGGTACTCATATTCATCCTCATTCATTTGGTGCTTACTTATGAACTAGCTTGGCACCGTTCTCATATTGTTATATTGAACTGCAATCTCTCTTTTGTATTGATATTTTAATTCATTTTCACATTTTAAAACTTGAGAATTTTCCAGGTTTATTTTATGAGTTGATATGGTGTAGAACATATGGCTTTCTAACTGTATTCCACCAAATCTTAGGGATGCCTGAAAATATGACTGGGGATGGAAAGACAGTAGACTGGAACTTGCAGTTCCCCAGCAGCTTCTACCCAAACATGTCTGCTTTGCTCTGTTTTCATACCAAACCTCTGTATTTGATTACTTTTGAGGAAAGCATTGAGACTAAAGTTAACTTGAAAACTGTAGATGAGATTTCCCAGAAAACTTGGAGAGGAACTCACACTTGGAGTAGGAGCATGGGTTTTATATCCAATTTTGACTCCTTATTGTTCTCTGTTTTAGTTTTCTTATTTAAAAGATTACCAGGTCAATATATTTTACCTTATGTCTCTTAACACTGTAGAAGTCTCTGATGCTAAGAAATTTAGCAAGAGTATTGGAGTGGGCTGCTATTTCCTTCTCCAGGGGATCTTCCCAACCCAGAGATTGAACCTGGATTTCCTTCATTGCGGACAGATGCTTTACCACTTGAGCCACCAGGGAAGCCTATTAAAATATAGTGACATTAAACGAGATGCCAGTCCAGGTTCAATGCACGATACTGGATGCTTGGGGCTAGTGCACTGGGACGACCCAGAGGGATGGTATGGGGAGGGAGGAGGGAGGAGGGTTCAGGATGGGGAACACATGTATACCTGTGATGGATTCATTTTGATATTTGGCAAAACTAATACAATTATGTAAAGTTTAAAAATAAAATAAAATTAAAAAAATATAGTGACATTTAATTTTCTATTTCTAAAAATATTTATGGAAAGTATTTATTTATTTAGCCAGTTCTATTATGAAGTTGCTTGTAGGTTTTAGTGGCTGTTATGGCCAGAATGTTCTTCATATGGCATATTAACTACATGATAATTAAATATGAGAAAGGCAAAGTCTTTTTCACTCTCTCCTTTTGATCAGAACATTATGTATGGCATTCATGTAGCTTTTGCTTTTTGGTACCACTTGCAAACTCTTCATTAGCATCACACCAGAAATCACTGTGTAAACATTAAAACCTTAAGAACATTGTATTCAGAAACCACTGAATTTAAAAACAAGATGAGTGTTGGGTGTAAAAGCGATTTTAAAAACATAAAGGATAAATTATGTAAACTTATGGAAAGCCATTCCTTACATTAATCTTTTTTGCAATACCCCTTTCAAAGTAGGAGGCCACCATAAAGATAGGTAACAGATGTAAGGCGGAGGAAAGATAACTTAATCTTTCTTGTGTTGCTTGTCCTTAACTCATACCTACCAAGTTAATATGTAAGGATGCCAAGAGTTAGCATCAACAGAGAAGTGGAAACATTGAAATTTAGTTTGAGGTCTGCTAGGAAATTACCTAGCAAAGACATTACTTGGCCAACAAAGGTCCGTATTCTCAAAGCTATGGGTTTTCCAGTAGTCACATATGGATGTGAGAGTTGGACCATAAAGAAAACTGAGTGCCAAAGAATCGATGCTTTTGAACTGTGGTGCTGGAGAAGACTCTTGAGAGTCCCTTGGACTGCAAGGAGATCAAACCAGTCAATCCTAAAGGAAATCAATCCTGAATATTCATTGGAAGGACTGATGCTGAAGCTGAAACTCCAATACTTTGTCCACCTGATGCGAAGAGCTGACTCATTTGAAAAGACTGCTACTGGGAAAGATTGAAGGCAGGAGGAATAGGGGACAACAGAGGATGAGATGGTTGGATGGCATCACCTCTCGATGGATATGAGTTTGAGCAAGCTCTGGGAGTTGGTGATGGGCAGGGAGGCCTGGTGTGCTGCAGTCCATGGGGTTGCAAAGTCGAATACTACTGAATGACTGAACTGAACTGAGGAAATTACCACTTAACTCATCATAGCTACGGTGAAACTGATCTAAGCCTGCACTTTGCAGATACTGGCACTGGGTTGTTCAACAGATTTCAGTGATAAACCAAAGTCTGCAGATGAAGGACTGTTTCCAAGAAGTTAAGCACAGAACCAAGATTTTTCTACTTCTTGTTTTAAACACTTGTCTTGAGAAATGAAACAGAAAGCCATTAAAAATGTGAAAAGATATTAATACTAGAATTGAAAGTCCTTTGTGCATCACAGTAGCATTTGGTGCTTAAAGTTGTCATGAACAGTAGTACCTGGCACGTATCAGAAAATAAGGCAGGTGTTTCCATGTTGATAGTACTATGAGACACTGGTGTATTAGCTTCTGCAGCTGGTTCTGGCATTGTTAACAGCAACATCCAGTCAGGAAATTTTGGATGTCCTTTAAGTAGTGAAGATCCCCTTCAAGTTCTAAGAAATAAGCTCTGGTGCTCACTGTTTGCACTTTCTCCTCAAGCAAGTCTCTCTCATTTAAGAAGAGAATTATGATGACATTGCTGAAAACCTGGATATTGATAATCACGTTTCAGAAATGCTCAGAGATTCTGTAAGGATTTGGGGATCTACCTTCCATACCATCTGGTCAGATTCTCTTGAGGAAATAAGGAAGCACTGATGTCATATTCTGGAAGGAAGCATGAAAAAACTAACATTTCCATTTTGATTTTTGATTACCTACATCAGACATTTTGAAAGGAACATAGTAAGTTTCAGTGTTATACTTAGAAATATTTTGTTAGGTATTCTGCAAAGCAAAATATCTTCTTATGGTGGAAAGCCCTTATCTCTTTGAGTTTATCTGTTCTCAAGGAAATAGTTTTACTGATTCACTCAGTTGAAATTACCGTGCCTGTCATGTGCCTCCATCTGCCTACTGTGCCCTCATAGCAGAAAAATATTGTAAAAACAAAACAAAAACCTGGCATTGTCGTCATTCTCTGGGCTGCCATGGGTGACTGAGGTTGTCAACTGTCATCATCTTGTCTCTGTTGAGCTGGTTTGAGTCATTTCCCCAAAGAATGTGAAGCATAGCTTGAAATCCTACAAGCATCGTCATACCTTTGGTCATGTGACTGGAGAGAGTGGGGTGGAATTCCTCACCAGTGCTTCTTAGAGCACTGCCTGTGGATGATCCAGTCAGCTCCAGGAAGATGGCTCTGCTGCTCTGGTTTGCTCCCAGATGTCCATTTTTCATGAACTGCTTCAAGTCAGTCTGACTTTTCCCAGGACCGGCATCGTCGATCTGCTTAGCCTTCTGCTGCTGCCTGGCTTGCCTCCCATCACCACACAGTGGGTAAGTGTACTGAGAGCCTGGAGAGAGGGAAAGGAAGTCCTGAGGCTTCGTTTTTCCCTCCAAACAGTGTTAACCACTGCATAGTGTCTCCCTGGAGTGTAGTTTTGGAGGAAAAGATCTGAACTTGAATCCTGGGTCTACAATTGAGGAATCCTGGCTAAATTGCTTCATATTGTTGAATCTCAGCTTCTTCATTTCCAGAATAAGGATAATCATAACTGTCTCTTAAGGTTGCTATGAACAGCGCTTGTGAGCATTGGTCTAAAATGGTTAGCTCAGTGCTTGGCACTTGGGTATCTGGACTATGTTACCTCCTTTTTCTTCTCTGTAATTATCTTTTTTTTTTTTTAAGGACTTATTTATGAATGACTTTGGGAATTTTTTTCTCAATAATCAAACATTTAAAAGATGAGTTTGTCACTATTCAGGTTCTGAAAACACGTATAAATGAGATTAAAAATTTGTTAGTAATGGTGATTTTAATTCAGTAAAATTGCTGATTGGGATATCTAGATACATAGTTCTATTTGCTTTGTTAAAAAAATCAACCACATTTATCTGGGTTTGGGAGGAGTAGAATTAAATAGAAGGAAGTAAAGGGGATTGTATGGGAGATGAACATTTTATCTATTTTTTTACTGTCTTATTTTAGGTGGTAGTTACACAGATGTATAAAATTTTTAAAACTAAACAAGCTAAAAATATGTGATTTATATTAGCAAACAAAAAAAGCACCCATATTACTTTAAAAAGGTATATGTTCTATTTTAGTTTAATTCCATCTGAAGAGCCCAGAGCAAGAATTTCATCATTTTGTTAGTCAAGGCTCATATATTTATGTGTTGTTCATAAGACCAGGTATTAGTATATCTGAGATTAAATTTATGGGATGTGCATGCTCATTGATAGATGATATCATTCATTTTTAGTGTTTGCTTTTCTCTTATTCTTGAAGCTACAGCTTTACTAGGCATTGAGCCTGTCGTAAAATATATGGGTCAGTTATTTATAGAGTCTAAATTAAAAGCCTTATGAATTTAAACATGGTATTAAAATAAATTAGAGTCATTCATAAATGGAGAAGGTCAGAGATTCCCTTGTTTTCTTATATGAAGTTATTTTTTATGCATCACTTAGGAAAAAGTGTCTACTAAAAACATGAAACATGACTTCCACTTTAACTTTATTTTACTTAAGTTTACTCATTTGAGAATATGAGTATGCCAGTTTGTAGTCAAGTTCTTCATGTTGGTTTTACATTTTAAGGTTTCTTTGAGTTCATTGTTTTCCTTTTGATCTCAGTGCATATCAAATATTCCTATGAGAACCATAGTTCACATGCTTAAGGCATGTGTTTTACATAGCATTAAGATAGTATGGTCACCTGTAAGTTCTTATAATTTGACTCCATTGCAGGATTGTTGTTTAACACCCCTAGGTACTTTCAGAATGTTTAATGCTGTCTTCAGTCTTTGAAGCAATGTTGCATTTTTAGTTTAACTTCACTAATTTGTTTTTAAATAAAAATTTCCAGTACTCTATTAAATGATATTTAATGACATCAAAATGTAGCTAGGAATTTAGATAAGATGTCTTTATTTAGCTGAGTTTTGTGAAAATATGGATTCATATCAAAGATAGCTTTCATTTAGAAATGTTATATAAGGTTATTTTGCAATGATATATCAAGGTACTGGTTATGTTTGTCTTTTCAAGCTTTAGGAAAACTATTACAAATTATTTCAAGCTTGAAAAAATTATAAAAAATTATGTAATATTTTTTATTAGTAGAAGAATTACCTTCATCCTTTCTAAATAATTTTTTGTAGGTAGTCTAAAATTTAATTTACAATATTAATTACTTTGGTGCTTTAGCATAACACTTCTCCCCCCATGAGTTTGAAATCCAATTAGGTCAGGTGTATAAAGGTAAGTGGTATTTTAAGATGGTACCAGTTTAATAATGTTGGCACTCTGCATGTGTTTATGACAGTTTTGCTTCATGTAGTCACTCAAAACTGAATACATTTGCTGTTCTAAAAATAGGAGAGTCTATGTTTAATTCAGCCCTTACGTTTAAGAAGGTGATATTTTTGTGTCCTTTTTATCTGATACTTTAACATTTTTTAAATTCATTTGATAAATGTAAGTGGAAAATGTTTGAATAGATTATTTAAATGATGCTTTAGTAAACTAATGTCGTCAGTGCCTTTAATCAGGAGTGGTTATTGAGGTATGAATAGCTGCCATGTGGAAATCCTTACCTGTACTAGTGTCCCTAGACAGCCCAACAGCTGAAGGAAAATTGTAAATAAGTGAAAAATACTCCAATATTCAGTAGCTCCATAAATAGAAGTACATATTTCATTATTATTTTGCTTTTTAACTTTCCTGTTTAGATATTTTTGCTTTTTTTCTATTAGATCATCTGTCTTTTTCTTATTAGTATGTGGGCTTCATTGTAATTTCAAGATAATATCCCTTTGTCAGTTGCATAAAGTTTAAATGTTTTCTGTTATTTTTTTCATTTAATGGGGCCTTTTGACACCACTATAATTTATCATTGTTTTAACTTGAATTTTGTGGATTTCTTTTTTAGCAGAGGGCATCTTATTTAAGAATTCTAATCTTAAAGACAGAAAAATATTCTCCAATGTTTTCTTTTTAGTTTAATTTTTTTCATTTTATATTCAGATCTATCATTTGTCTGGAAAATATTTTTAATCTGTGGGTCAGGTAGGAATCTAATGATGTTTTTCATAGTGTGGTTAAATGACCAGTTGTCCCAGTAGCATCTGTAGACTGTGTTTCCAAGCTCACCTGCCATAAACCCTCTGTCCACAGTGACTTCCCATATAGCACAGATCTGTTTATAGACTCTGTTCTGCCCGGGCTTTTTGGACAATCTCCAAGTCAGTACATTCTATCTTAATTGCTAGGTTATATTAACTCTTAATACCTACCTAGCTAAGAATTGTATCTAATCGTCCAAGTGGTACATATTTTATTTCCTTTCAGTCTTTTTGTGATTTAGATATGTCTTCTGTATATGGTATGTATCTATGCATTTAAGAGCCACACTGATTATCTCTGCGTTTTTGGTATAGTCTTTTTTTTATTCAGATGGTAAAGTGTCTGCCTACAATGTGGGAGACCTGGGTTCGATCCCTGGGTCAGGAAGATCCTCTGGAGAAGGAAATGGCACCCCACTCCAGTACTCTTGCCTGGAAAATCCCATGAACGGAGGAGGGTGGTAGGCTACAATCCATGGGGTCGCAAAGAGTCAGACACTACTAAGCAACTTCACTTTCACTTTTTTAAATTATTTTTATTTTATATTGAAGTATAGTTGAGCTGTTGAGTAACAATGTTGTGTTACTTTTGGGTGTATAGCAGAGTGATTTGATTATACATATACATGTATCTATTCTTTTTCAAATTCTTTTTCCTTAAATTTTTGCAGAATATTTACCTACTGTGCTATACAATAGGTACTTGTTGGTTCTCTGTTTTAAATATAGTAGTGTGTATGTCAATCCCAACTTTCATTTCTCTCTCCTTTTTAATAATAACTGTGGCCCACCTTCATTTTGTTTGGGCCTCCTGTCATGTTTGACATCACTACTAATATTATTTGTTGTACTTTACTTTGATTCTTTTTTTTTGTTCCCTACATTTTATTTTCTTCTTAGGATTCTCTTCATTTTGTAATCAAGTACCAGGCCAGGTTGGAAACCGTATGTAATAATGCTGGTATGTCTTGAGGCCATGGATTTCCCTCTTGGTGACAGAAGTTCACTGTTCTTTTCAAGGCCTCATTAAAGATTTAATCCTTTGACTAAAGGTGCCTATAGGGCTTATGAGACATCTGAACTCCTCCACCAGTGAGTCAGTTTTTCTGTAATTTTTCTTCAGTCCCCTCTTGTCATCAAATTAAGTGTTTGGGTTGCTTTGGCTTTTAAAATAGAAACCTGTTTGGGGACGAAATCAGGACGATATGGTTTAACTTCCAAATCTCGGATGTTCTTCATCACAAAAGAAGGGTATGTCTTCTGAGCAGAGCTCCCACAAGCTTGTGGGCCATCTGACACTGAACACAAAGAATTTAATGGCAAATGCTGTGCTCTCAGAAGATACTACAGATTGCCATTAATACAGGAAAGGCACAAGTAGGTCTGAACTATACCTGTGGTCAAGAGAGGCCCATTATAGCTATCCCATCTCAGATTGAGATTTTGCTTCTTGATGTCAAAGATGGAGAAATTTCATATCATATGATATCCCTTATATGCAGAATATAAAAAGAAATTATACAAGTGAACTTACATACAACACAGAAACAGACTCAACAGAGAATGAACTTATGGTTACCAGTCAGGGAAATAATGAGGGGAAGGGATAATTAGGGAGTTTGGGATGGACATGTACAGACTGCTATATTTAAAATGGATAATCCCCAAGGACCTACTGTATAGCCCATGCAACTCTGCTCAATGATATGTGGCAACCTGGATGGGAGGGAGTTTGGAGAAAAAAGACGCATGTATATGTATGGCTCAGTTGCTTTGCTGTTTACCTGAAACTGTTCAAAGATTTTTAATTGGCTATACTCCAATATAAAATAAAAAGCTAAATAAAAAGATGGAGAAACTAGAAATCCACCAGTCACTCTGCACCTTTTTTGAGACATTCATGAAATATCTTTATCTTTGGTTTTAGCAGATCCCAAATTCCTGACCATGGGGTCACAAAGAGTCAGACACCACTGAGCAACTGAACTGAACTGAACTGAACTGAAATTCCAGTGTTATGCCTGACTCCCAGGCATCCTTAAATAAATGTGTTTTGGAGAAGTAAAAAGGATGTGGGATGGAATGCTGACAAGAAGATATCTAAGTGACAAAAATTAGGCAGAAATGAAAAATAGTTTCACCCTCTCACCTCTAGAGGGAGAAAAATACCACTATGATAATGGAGTTTTATATACAACGACTTTGGCAGTTTCCCAGGGATGTGAATTTTAGGAACACACAACTAATCTAATTTTTGGCTGCTGTTCCTCTCAGAGAAGAAACTGATTTATTACACTTTAAAACTGATGTTTTGATTTGCAGGGATGCCAGAGGGATTGAATACTGGCAGCTGTGAAATATCTTTCCATACCAGTTTGTGAGAATCCTAGCAGACAGTGAATTTAGCAATAATTTCACTATTTCAAGAAAACTAGTGGCAACTGTACCTTTATATAGCATACATATGAGAATCAACTGAAGCAATTGTCTTCTTTGTGCTTGCATGAAATTTTATAAGGGCGGCATGTGTGTGCGCGTGCTCAGTTGCTTCAGTCGTGTCCAACTCTTTGTGACCTGCTAGAGCGTAGCCAGGCTCCTCTGTCGGTGGGATTCTCCAGACAAGAATACTAGACTGAGTTGCCATGCCCTCCTTCAGGGATCTTCCTGACCTAGGGATCGAACCAGCATCTCTTAGATCTCCTGCATTGGCAGGCAGGTTCCTTACCACTAGGGCCACCTGGGAAGCCCATGATTAAGGTTAGAGATCATGAGTTGGAGAAATAATCCAGGATTATGTGGGTTACTGCTAAGTCACTTCAGTCATGTCCGACTCTGTGTGACCCCATAGATGGCAGCCCACCAGGCTCCCCCGTCCCTGGGATTCTCCAGGCAAGAACACTGGAGTGGGTTGCCATTTCCTTCTCCAACGCATGAAAGTGGAAAGTGAAAGTGAAGTCACTCAGTGGTGTCCGACCCTCAGCGACCCCATGGACTGTAGCCTACCAGGCTCTTCCATCCATTGGATTTTCCAGGCGGGTCCAATCTAATCACATGAGTTCTTAATAGTACAGAAGGTTGTCTAAAGAGAGAAATGTAATGACAGAAGAAAGTCAAAGAGATACAATGTGAAATGGACTCCATCTGCCAGTTCTGGCTTAGAAAATAAGAAAAGGAGCTATGAGCCAGGAAATGCAGTGGCATTTAAAGCTGGAGATGGCCCGCAGGTGATTGCCATCAAGAAACCACAAACAGTTCTACAACCTCTAGGAACTAGATTCAGGCAACAACCCCAATGGACAAAGATGTGTTTTCTTTTTTACAGCCTCTGAAAAGGATGCAACTCTGCTGACATCTTGATTTTTGTCTGTTGAGACTCATTTTGGTATTCTGACCTACAGTACTTTAAGATTATAAATATGTGTTTGCTTGACCCACTCAATTTGTAGTAATCTGTTAGAGCAGTAATAGAAAATTAATACAAAAGGTGACCGATTTTCCCCTTTAAAATGGTCATGGATACAAAGGACAGATCTAATACAATTTTTGAAGATGACTCGTTCTTAAATATAACGTTTTTCTTATGTGAAAAAAACCCACATGTTGGCTAATTTAGGTAATCTGAATTACATAATATTTTCCTAGAGTGGTTTTTTTTTTTTCTGATGAATGGGTAGTATTAATATGTAAGTATGAGGAAAAAAATCAGAAACCTCCATTAAAGTACAGTTCCTTCATAGCTTTGAGTTTTGATGCCAAGTGATTTGATTTTCCCACAGTATTCACTTTTGTGTCAAAAAGTAACTTTTTGATAGCCTCTCTGAAAAGCAAGCTGCTATTAGGATTGCCCCAAATTATTCCATAGATCAGTGTTTCTTGGTTAAACTTTCATGTGTGAATTAAATCCCTGCATAATCTTGTTTTTAAATATTCCTCTTGGAGATGTACCTCAGAGAAGGATCACACATACAACCCTGTGTTATTTTTAACTTCCTGTCAATGGAGACAAATCCAGAAAGAGAAACCTTAGTTTTTGCTATGACTTTGATTTTGCTAGATTTCAGAGATTCTAATTTTTCTCAGGGATAGAAAAGACAGAGAGAAGTGAAAGTCTGTAAGGTGATGAATCCTTTGCCATTTCCCATTTTTTCATCTGAGAGTGATTAGCCGTATCTGTACAGAAACATCTTACTTATTCATGAGCATGTTCAGGATAGTTTTATGGTGTAGAACGCTTCTTTGTTTCAGTAATAGAAGTGGCAGATGGAAAATGGAATTGAAGGTATGTGTATGAAACTGAAAAGGAACCAGTGGAGTAATCAGTTTTATCGTTTACTAAATCATTCTTCTGGCAAAAATATATATATATACAGTGATTCAAATGGATCTATCTTATTCCAAATGATATACAAATTAACTTTCACACTTTGTTTCTTCCTCATCTAACTAGGTATGTTGCTGCAATTTAGAGAATTACAGGTAGTATGGTTTCTCTACTTTAGTGTGAAATTACAGAATTTAAAAAATGATCAGCATGAATATATATAGCCAAATGTGTCAACATGATAACCAAATTAAGAGGAATAATACAGACTATAAGCAAACTTTATAACCTATGTTGTGACTTAGGAATGGTTAAGAATGTTGACTGAGCCTGCTTGCCTGCTACTGGCTACTTCATTTGGGGAAATATTTTAATCTTTAGACTATCTTAGTCTTCTCATGTATAAAATGGGGATTATAATTATACTTAGCTTTGTGATGAGCCTTAACTGTCTTAACATTTAAAGTAGTTAAAACATTGCCAGGCTTGGAATAAATGCTGAACAGATATTTACTATGATTATTTTAATGTTGAATTATAAACATTTTCAAGCATATACAAAATAAAGTTGCTTATATGACTAGCTTCTTTCTTTTCTGTAATAAACTGTCATATAGTCCTTACCTGGGTGCTAGAGTTATACAAATGTTGCCAGTTTTAAAATGTGACTCTTTTGTGTATCTTGTGTTTTTTCTGAATGATATATAAAGCATATCACTTTACCCCTACACACTATCGTATACATTTCTTAAAAATATGAAATATGAGCTTTAAAAGGACATAACAATGATGCCATTGCCCCATCTAGCAAAATGTAAATTTATTGGTTGTAGCTAATATTCAGGTCAAAATTAAGTGTTCCAGTTTGCTTGAAAAATATATTTTCATAGTTATTTGTTTGATCAGAATCCAAATTCCATGTATTGTATGTGGTCATGTCTCCTAGGCTCTTCCTCCTTTATCACTCTCTTTCTCTCTCTTTTAAAGGTCAGGTTTATTGAGGTGTAATTTATACTTAGGGAATTTTGCTTCATTTAGGTGTGCATTCCTATGGATTTTGACAAATCTATCTGTATAAGCACCGGTATAATCAAGAAGGTCTGTCATGCTCCTTTAATCTATTCCCTCCCTGTTATCATAGTTCCTTGAATCAAATGATATTTTTATCTATCCCCATAGTTTTTTCTTTTCCAGAATATCCTATGAATTGATCATGCAGTGTATAACCTTTTGAGTCTAGCTCCTTTGACTTAGCATAATTATTCTGAAATTGGTCATGTTGTTCCCTTTATCAGTGCTAAATTACTTCAGTCATGTCTGACTCTTCGCAACCCTATGGACCATAGCCCACCAGGCTTCTCTGTCCATGGGATTCTCTAGGCAAGAGTATGGAGTGGGTTGCCACTTCCTTCTCTATCCCTTTATCAGTAGCTGTTCTTTTTCCATTGCTGAGCATTATTCCATCATATGAATGATGGGTGTTGCCACAGTTTGTTTATCCAGTCACAAGTTGATAGACATTTAGAATGTTTTTTCATTTGGATTATTTTGGGTGATGACAAATAAATCTTAATATAAACATTTGCAATAGGTTTTGTGTGTAGATGTGTCTTTTCTTGGGGGTTCCACTAGGGTGGCTCAGCAATAAATCCATCCACTTGCCATGCAGGAACCACAGGAGACACAGGTTCTATCTCTAGGTTGGGAAGATCCCCTGGAGGAGGGCATGGCAACCTACTCCAGTATTCCTGCCTGGGGAATCTCATGGACAGAGGAGCCTGGTGGGCTACAGTCCATAGGGTCACAGAGTCAGACACAACTTGAAGTGCCTTAGCACACATATGCACATGTCTTTTCTTTGCGGGAAACACCTAGGAGTATTTACCTAGGTTTGCTGGGTCACATGGTAAGTATATGTTTAACGTTATTCAACATCACAAACTATTTTCCAGAGTGGCTGCACCATTTTGTATTTCCCAAAGCAATGTATAGAAGTTCTGGTTGCTCTACATCTTAGTCACAATTGTTATTTTCAGTATTTTATGTAATTATTTAACCATTCAAAAAGGTATACAGAGATGCCTTAACAACAGCAGTTGCTGAGGACCTTGAGAATCTTTAAATGGGCCCTTTATTCTGACCCTTCTTTTAATCAAGACTGGCCTCTCTTCCACATATTTATTTTATTAATTTTATTGTTTGAGGAAACTGAAAATCTTTTTTTCTTCATTTTGTTATTTAATTTGATCCTCAATACTTCATCTTTCTTATAAGCAGAAAAGCAGCTTATAAAACTCAATTAGGTTTCAATTTTTTTTTTTTTTTTGATGAAATGCTTCATAGGCCATTTGTTTCATATTGTATCACTTTTGGAGGCATATATGATTGACAACATATGATTGGTTCAGATGCTGCCTGTGTTACCCTTCATCTAAAATTTCCCATCACTGTTCATCTAATAGTTGCATTCATTTACCTTTTCCTGAATCAGTTATTTTGTTAGGTGTAACAAAATAGTTATGTATGCTAATGTTCTCCTTTGTCTGTATTTATCAGTTGATTTTCTTCCGTAAATGAAGAGTTTTCCTCACTTACTAGGGCTACCCAGTTACCCTAGAGTTTATATAGAAAAGCTGAAATTGATAACTTTTAGAGAAAGGAGTTTCCTTGAAATTTCTAATGATAATTAATGGCTGGTGGTAGTGGTGGGAGTGTATTTTTTTTCTCTTTCCTGTCACCTTTATCATTGCATGTCATTATGAATTCATGAGTTTTTTATATGTAATGTGTTTCAGTTAATGTCGGTGATTCTTGCTTATTTCAAATTCAGGTCATATTAATATAATAAAAAAGAAAAGCAAAGTATAAAAGTACATAGAGTTTTATATGTATTTGCATCTGGTTTCTGGACTTTTTTTGTGGTTATTTGGTCTGTATATATAATGCATGTACTGATCTCACCTTCTTGAAATTATCTAGCTCTAGAAGAAGAAAGCCAATCTGGTAGTATTTCATGGGGATCAACATAAATTAGGAAGAATTGACATTGCTTTAATACTGGGTATTTCTATCCAAGAATAGATCATTTCTTTCTGTTCTTTCAAGTTTGTTTTTTGATCTTTAAATATTTTTCTTATGTAAAATGTTCACATTTTCAAGTAGTTTGTCTTTTTTATTGCTATGTAAGTCATGACTTTTATTCCATGAGATTTTAAAAGTGTTTGTCTTTTAAGAGTATTTTTGTTTGTCTGTATGAAGGCTAAAGGATGAGGTCATCAAGGTTTTGCATTCATTATGTCAGCAAGTCTGGAAGATCCAGCAGTGGCCTCACTGGAAAAGGTCCATCCTCATCCCAATTCCCTAAAAGGGTTGTACCAAAGAATGTGCTAACCATTGGGCAATTACATTCCTCTCCTATGCTAATGGTGAAGTCACCCAGTCATGTCCGACTCTTAGTGACCCCATGGACTTCAGCCTACCAGGCTCCTCCATCCATGGGATTTTCCAGGCAAGAGTACTGGAGTGGGGTGCCATTGCCTTCTCCAAGATACACACTGCTGCTACTGCTAAGTCACTTCAGTCGTGTCTGACTCTGTGCGACCCCATAGATGGCAGCCCACCAGGCTCCCCCGTCCCTGGGATTCTCCAGGCAAGAACACTGGAGTGGGTTGCCATTTCCTTCTCCAGTGCATGAAAGTGAAAAGTGAAAGTGAAGTCACTCAGTCGTGTCTGACCCTCAGCGATCCCATGCACTTCAGCCTTCCAGGTGCCTCCATCCATGGGATTTTCCAGGCAAGAGTACTGGAGTCGGGTGCCATTGCCTTCTCCGCCCATGCTAGTAAGGCCATGCTTAAAATCTTGCTTGCAGAGCTTCAGTATTATGTGAACCAAGAACTTCCAGATGTCGAAGCTGGGTTTAGAAAAGGAAGCAGAACTAAATATCAAGTTGCCAACATTTCCTGGATTATAGAGAAAGTGAGGGAATTTCAGAAAAAAACATCTATCTTTGTTTCGTCAACTACGCTAAAGCCTTTGACTGTGTGGATCATGACAAACTATGGAAAGATATTAGAGATGGGAATACCAGACTATCTTACCTGTCTCCTGAGAAACCATATGCGGGTCAAGAATCAGCAGTTAGAACACTCTATGAAACAACTGATTGGTTCAAGATCAAGAAAGGAGCATGACAGGGCTGTCTGCTGTCACCCTATTTGTTTAACCTGTATTCTGAGTGTATCAGGAGAAATGCTGGGCTGGATGATTTACAAGCTGGAATCAAGATAGGTGAGAGAAACATCAACAACCTCAGATATGTGGATGATACTCTAATGGCAGAAAGTGAAGAGGAACTAAAGAGCCTCTTGATGAGGGTGAAGGAGCAGAGTGAAAGAGTCGACTTAAGACTAAAAAATATTTAAAGAAAAATTGAGATCATGTCATCCAGCCCCATAACTGCATGCCAAAACAATGGAAGTAGTGACAGCTTTCCTCTTCTTGGGCTCTAAAATCATTGCAGATAGTGACTGCAGCCATAAAATCAGAAGACAGTTGCTTCTTGGCAGGAAAGTGATGACAAACCTAGACAGTGTGTTGAAAAGCAGAGATTATTCTGTCTACAAAGTATAGTCAAGGCTATGTTCTTCCCAGTGGTCTCGTAGTGTTGTGAGAGCTGGACCGTAAAGAAGTCAGAATGCCAAAGAATTAAAACATTTAAACTGTAGTGCTAAAGACGACTCCTGAAAGTCCCTGGGACAGCAAAGAGATCAAACCAGTCAATCTTAAGGGAGATCAACCCTGAATATTCACTGGAAGGACTGATGGTGAAGTTGAAGCTACACTATTTTGGTCATCTGATGGAAAAATACGACTCATCAGAAAAGTCCCTGATGCTGGGAAAGATTAAGGGCAGAAGGAGAAGAGGGCGTCAGAGGATGAGATGGCTGGATGGCATCACCGATTCTATGTACATGAACTTGGGCAAACAATGGGACATGGTGAGGGACAGGGAGGCCTGGCATGCTGCAGTCCATGGGGTTGCAAAGAGTCGGACACAAATAGACAACTAAATGACAGCAACAACAATGACGGCTGTTATTTTCTATATGTTAATTCATACATTTTCTAATTTACTGGTATTTCTTATTTTTGGGGCTTCCTTGGTGGCTCAGATGGTAAAGAATCTGCCTGCAATGCAGGAGACCCAGGTTTTCAATCCCTGGGTTGGGAAGATACCCTGTAAAAAGGAATGGCAACCCACTCCAGTATTCTTGCTTGGAGAATTCCATGGACAGAGGAGCCTGGAGGGCTACATTCCATGGGGTCGCAAAGCATCAGACACAGCTGAGCGACTAACACTTTCACACTTTTCTTATTCTTTGCAGTAGTTTTTTTTTTTTATTACTTGGTCTTCAAGACGCTTATTTGTAGTGTGACAGAATCCTGCCTCTTCTTTTCTAATTCCCATGCCTCTGTTTGCTTTGTCTTAACTGAGTTGGGTTACACGACCAAGGCAATATTAAGCAGACAGGGATGGCAATAGTGGATGTACATTTCTTATTCCTGAGTTTACTGTCAATACTTCTGGACTTTCCCCATTAAATGAGTCCGCTTGTATTGTTACAGGACTATATTATAAAAAGAATGGGAACATGAGCTGGTTTCAATATGTGGTACTCTGTTTCAGAGCTGGCCAGCAGATACAAATGGCATTTTGGTGAGAAAATGTGTCAGGGATGTGGTTTTTTTCCTTTTTAGTTCCTGGTGCAGCAGTGAATGCACTTGCACAGTTGGGCTGATCCCTAGCTTGGTTTGCACTCTGCCTGCTTTGGCTGCCTCTCACCCCACCCATCCTCTGTTTTGTAGGGGCAACAGGTCCAGACTTGCCTCTGGAGTCAGTCCTCATTCTACCCTCCTCTCAGCCTATGTTCTGGTTTTCTTCCCCTCAAAGAGTCTCAGAAAATAGATTATATAAATGCACTTGTGACTAAAACTCTTTGAAAAACAAACCCCTGGTTTTTAGAGGAATACAAATCCTTGGAGGGAGATGGAACTCCTGAAGTGGTCGCTGGCCCATTGGGCATCCGGTGCCCCCACTTTCTCGCTTGCTGTTGGTGTGGGTGCTGAGGGCATTGTTGGTCTCTGCACACCCCTGCCTGTCCGCTTCTCTGCTGTGTAGTAAATCTTCAGATATTACCAAACTGTCAAGAGTGTAGCATTCTTTTGATTATTTTCTGTCAAGAGTGTCATCTCCTAAAACCAAGGCCTCCCTTCTTATTTATTATTGTCAGTGCTGTCAGCCTTGTGGTCAGATGTGTTCTATTTTGGAGTCTGACCCCCTGCTTCTTCAGCCTTTGGCGGGTCCCTATTTTTTTTTAACGCGTGACACAGAAGTGTTTTATCCCTTGTTTTCAATGTTTATAGTTTTTATTTTCCATAAAGCCTTTCTCTTTTTAGTTTAGGGTTTTTTGTTTTCCTCCCAGTGCTTTTATTTTTTGTTGTTATTTTGGTTTCTAATTTAAATGTGAAAGTTCCCTTGGACAAACCTTTATTATCTTCTTCATCACCTTTTATCATTTCACTTCTTACTACTAAGTTCTCATAATAGTAGATCTTTAGTTTTGGGTTGAGCTTTCTAGTTAAGATATATTTGCATCTATTTTAGCAATTTTGTACTTCTTTGTATCAGAAAATCTATCTTGAGTTCTTGCTATTCTCAATTATCTTGTGGCTAAATGAAATCTTTAAAGTTGATAATCCTTTCCAGAAATTGATAAAAATATAGCCTCTTAAAGAATTGGAAAAATGTTTCCAGATAGATATGTGGATTTTATGCAGTAAGTAATTGTACAAAAAATGTACTGAGAAAAACTTATATAATTACCTTGAAAGGAAAAGAGATGGTAAACACCATCCATAAACAAGTATTTAGAGTTTTGTGTCCTAAGAAACTGTGATTGTACATGCCTTGAAGGCTCTTGCAGCAACAGTGGAGTTAAGATTGAGACACGAAATACTGGGAAAGAGTATTGGTACTTAGATAAGTACATATGAGAGGTACAGAGGATAGCATATATTCAGATGGATATAAGACCTTTTAGCCTTTGATGCTTCAGATAAATTAAGAAAGGGATGATGAAAAGAGGAAATTAATAGTATTTTTCACCATAGAGTATTGGAGGGCTCAGTGGGCAGTGGATCAAAGAGCTCAGCAAAGTGATAGCACATAGTAGTAGCTCAATAAATATTAGCAACCAGTATTACTAATAATCAGTGGGTTTGAAATATCCTTTAGTTCTGTATTATGAGCTGTACTGCATTTTAAACTGTAGCCTGGGAGGAATGATACTCTGTCCCCCAAATTGAGGCATCTGAGCTGGACATATGCCTGAGTAGAAGCCCATTATACTTTCTTCCAAAGTAAGCCAAGGCCAATGCCTGCAGTAAGCCAAAACTACTCCCCAGAAATAGTTTCAGGTCTGTGGTGAGAACAGTGCTTAGAACAGTGATGAGAAAGTCAGAGTTTTGAGTATTAGCATATATGTTATGTAATTTTAGCCTGGAAAATTATTTATCTCTTTTGTTTTAAAATAAATAATTTTTTAGTTTTCCTCATCACAATACCCATTGGCTTATAAATTAGAAGTATGTGTTTTATGTTCTAAATTTTATCCTTATGCTCAACAGAACGATCTAAATTGTCTCCACCACTATCCTTTTTTTCCCCTATGGTAAACTTCACTAACCTCCATTGCCATTTAGAAGATAGGAAACATATTATTGGGAAGAACTGTGTTTAAGATATGTCCTAGACTAAGGTTAGCCAAGAAAATGAAAAGTTAGGAACTTGACTCTGTTCTATAAAGAAAGAAGTGAAATATATGCTAAATAGTACTCTTGTGGATTAAGGCAACAATGATGTTCATCCCTAATCACAGTTGGTTTTCTGCAGCAATTTCCATTTTTTTCCTCTGAGATACCAGTGTACTCCTCAGAGTATCAGAAAGAGTGGAAACTAAGCAAGATTATTGAAGGTTTAAATCAAATTGACAAAGATCACTATCTCACTGAGCTGCAGGTATCTTCTAACTTCTGTCTAGGAATTTGAAGACTGATCTTGGCAAGAATAGAAATGTGTTCAATCTTCAAATTTAATTAGAAAGCAACTCTTACAAGCTTATAACTTCCTCTTATAGGTACACACAATCAAAATAAGTATTTTCACTGTGGAGGACACTTGGCTTTCTCTAACCTCTGAGTACTTAACTCTTTACATCCCTCCCCCTACCCTTCTCTACCCCACTTCCCCCAGAGGTTACACGTTTGAATGCAAAGGGATTTAAAAGATAAAGGTTTCTTTAAATCCTAGGAAAACAGGTTTCATTTGTTACACCTGCTGTAACTGCTCCTTTGAGGAGACCTGTGAGCTTTTCTCCCCCTTAAGACTTTTTGAAACACATACATTTAATCCTGCTATTGCTGCTGTTTAGTTTCTCAGTCATGTCTGACTCTTTGCAACCCCATGGATTGTAGGCCGCCAAGCTCCTCTATCCATGGGATTTCCCAGTCAAGAATACTGGAGTAGGTTGCCATTTCCTGCTCCAGGGGACCTTCTTGTTAATCATGCTCTGCTGGCCCATATTTCACAAACATATGTGTTTTTTGGAAGTACTTTTTCTTGTTCCTAGGTTTCTTGTAGCTTTTCTGAGGGAATACAAAGATTCAGTTCAGTTCAGTTCAGTCGCTCAGTCGTGTCTGACTCTTTGCGACCCCATGAATCGCAGCACATCAGGCCTCCCTGTCCATCACTAACTCCCGGAGTTCACTCAGACTTCAACGTCCATCGAGTCGGTGATGCCATCCAGCCATCTCATCCTCTGTTGTCCCTTTCTCCTCCTGCCCCCAATCCCTCCCAGCATCAGAGTCTTCCAGTGAGTCAGCTCTTCGCATGAGATGGCCAAAGTTCTGGAGTTTCAGCTTTAGCATCATTCCTTCCAAAGAAATTCCAGGACTGATCTCCTTTATAATGGACTGGTTGGATCTTCTTGCAGTCCAAGGACTCTCAAGAGTCTTCTCCAACACCACAGTTCAAAAGCATCAATTCTTTGGTGTTCAGCTTTCTTTACAGTCCAACTCTCACATCCATACATGACCACTGGAAAAACCTTACCCTTGACTAGATGGCCCTTTGTTGGCAAAGTAATGTCTCTGCTTTTTAATATACAAAGATTACTGTACTTTAAAATAGTTCATCAGCTACTGTCCTTATTTAGTCAAATATGATGAAAGCCCACTGCAGTTTAGTTTATTGAATTTCTTTACCTATTCAGGACCATTTGATATTTTGTAACCAGTGGGGAGATGCTTAATATAATACATTGATATGAACTTTGCGTTTCGAGGGAACTATTAGATTGCAAAATATCCTTCATTAGTCTTGTCTAGGATTTTCTTAGTCTGAGATATTTTTATAAACACATCATACTCCTATTTTGTTATTTAAATCCCCTACCCCCTAAAAAAATCAATATTACATTTACTCTTTTAGGAAAAGACTTTCTCTTGCTGATAAGAGGTTTGTTTGTCAGGACCCTTTTACTTTTTTCTTGATACAGAAAAACTAGAGCTACAACAAACATTATTGTCTTGCAGTATTGGTAATTTGATTTTTAAAAATGTATCAGATGAGGGAGAAGTTGTATTTTATTTGAAAATTAAATGTAAAATGAAATATTATCTAAACCTTTTTTATATAAAAATGACTTAATTTTTGGTCATTTCAGATTAAATCCCTCTTTCTGAATAATCAGTTTCACCATTTTGTTTTGCTCTAAGCACAAGGACTGAATGTAGTGTGTTGTTTTATCTCCTTCTTCTCTGTTCTCCTGTAGTGTATTTCTATTACTTTAGGAGATATGGGTCATGTTTCTGTTGGTGTATGAATTCAAAAGTTCACCATAAAAATGAATGCAGTAACCAAGGCTTTTATTGTTAAAAAGAAGCACACTATCATAAAATTCTACCACTAATGAATATGATCATTTGAATTTTTCCTGTGTAATTTTAATTTGAATTACTTTAATTCTTGAACCTAGTATTCTGGGTTGTACCAGAACACTACCTGGAAATGTACTGGATCAAAGGAGACAATTTATATGAGAGAAGCTTGTCAATAGAATATATTGTAAATATATTCTATTTACAATAAATGTTATTTTGAGGAATTTTTAACCATGGCTAAGAAAAACACCTTGAAAGGGGTGTTAGAATGTTTCTGACATTAATGTAGTTATCGCTCCCAAGGACATGGGGTGACTGTATATTAGGCACATTCATGAAGAAAGACACCCTCCAGGGGCAAAACAGCAACTGTGTCATAAGATTCCACTTTAATTATTTAAGCTTCACGTCGTTGTTTTGCATTTATTTATATAACACTCTTCCAGTGATATTTCTTATACAGGTTTTTCTCTGCTATCCAGAAGTAGAACATTGTTATGAAACCTTTCGTAAGCTGAAATGGCATCAAACAAAGAAGCAAATACCTTAGAACAGAACTTGCTAACAGGATGCACAAAACAAATAGAGGTAAACCACAGATGCTCACAGGCACAGTTCAAGGCTTAATACTGAGTTGCAGAGTGTAGTTCCCAGGAAGGAGCTTGGCAGGACCATTCTTGCTGCTTAGGGTGTTTCTGTAAGGGCTCACTGAAAACCATGTCCTGAATGTGCTAATTTTGATTTTCACCTTTGTTTGTAAATGCAAAAATCCTTTTCAGACCTCTTTCTATTAGCAAAAGCAGATACTAATGTAGGTCTTTTATAAAAAGTGAGGTGGCAAAAAGTGAACTTTCAAACAGTGAAGAATACCTATGTTGATTCCTTCCCAGAAATATCCTAGAAAGAACTCTGCTGCTGACTGCTTGTCAGTGGATCACATTTCTTTCTTATTTTATCTTTGTCAGTCTTTTGGAGCTTAAAAGGCTAACCGTTCTGAGGAGATATTAGTGTCCTGAGGGAGGTTTTGAGAGATGCTGGTATTGCTTTAGGAAAACGAATCTGCATTTTATATATGAGTAGGCTATTCTACTCATACATAAAATAAATAGATTTCTTGTAGCTCAAACAGTAAAGAATCTGCCTGCAATGCAGGAGACCTGGGTTCTATCCCTGGGTCGGGAAGATCCTCTAGAGAAGGAAATGGCAATCCACTCCAGTATTCTTGCCTGAAGAATCCCGTGGACAGAGGAGCCTGGAGGGTTATAATCCATGGGATCGCAAAAATTTGGACACTACTGAGCGACTAACACACACATAGCCTGTTCTAAGAGTATGTTCTTATAGAAATGATTTATTAGTTGTTTCTTTTGATATTGACTAACTTGTTTGTTTTCTTTTTACTTCCTTTTCATTTTTTACCCCCTTTTCACTTTTTACCCCAAAGGTGATCATTAGAGCTGGCTTTAATATAGTTCTTTCCTGGATTAGAAAAGTTAAACCATCTCTCTTTCTCCCACTCACTGTCATTTCCCCTTTCTGTTCTCTCTTGAAAGAATGTGAGGCAACAAGGTGCTTTTTGCTGCAGTGCCAGATGAATAGTTGTTTGTGTGTGGTGGCTCACATGGTAAAGAGTCTGTCTGCAGTGCAGGAGAACCAGATTCAATCCTGGGTGGGAAGATCCCCTGAAGAAGCACATGGCTACCCACTTCAGTATTCTTGCTTGGAGAACTCCATGGACAGAGGAGCCTGGTGGGCTACAGTCTGTAGGATCAGAGAGAATCAGACACAACTGAGCAACTAACGTGGGGAAATGCTCTTCTGTGTTGTGAGAAAACTTTGATATTGAGGTAGTTTTATTTTTTAAAGTTTAATTTTCTGATCTTCTTCCACATTCAAAAGCACCATCTCTCTCTCTCACACACACACACCCAAGCAAACTCTTGCCTTCATAAGTCAAGAAAAAATATTTTAATGCACAAAAGGAATTTCTCAATCTTTTATAACCATAATGGCCAAGGGTTGCATGGCTTTAGACTTGATTGAACCCTGGTCTATTTTTACCTCTTGGGTTTGCTTTCATCTCTGTTACCTTCAGTCTCAGGCTCTTTGTGGTAATTTCACCTGCTTACCTCTGGAAGCTCCAACAGAAAGAAAACATCTCTTCCAAAAGTCCCAACAATATCACACCCAATCTCTGATTGTTGCTAAGCCACATGCTGTTTTTGAACCTATTGCTGTGGTGCCCAGCTGTCATGCTCTAATTGGCCAGGCTTGGTTACATGGCATGGTGGTGACCTTAGCCTGTTCTGAACCATGATGATTGAAAGGGGAGTACCAGAATTCCCCAGGTGCAGTTAACAGTAGAAGAAACAACCATGTCCATTTCCATTGCTCTTGTTAGAATAACGATGTGCAACTTCTAGATTTTTAAATATATAGATGTCATTCAAGGCCTCAGATCTTTCATTTGAGGTTTCTTGGTGATTTGCCATCTCAGTTTGGAGCCAGGAGCTGGTCTGAGACATATAGGGAGCCAGTGATAGCTCTCAAGATCCTGGGGGAAATCTTTATATTCAATGACTGCAAGTTGGGGAAAGGAAGAGTAGATAACTACTGCTAGAATGTGTTGTCTGTTCTGCTGCTGCTGCTGCTGCTAAGTCATTTCATTCATGTCTGACTCTGTGTGACCCCACAGACGGCAGCCCACCAGGCTCCCCCGTCTGTGGGATTCTCCAGGCAAGAACACTGGATTGGGTTGCCATTTCCTTCTCCAATGTTGTCCGTTCTAAAGGGATGCAAAGCCTATGCTGGTGTAATGCTATGTTAATTTTTGTATGGACCCAAAGAAAACAGTTTATGAGTAATATAGGAAAAAGGAGAAAATCAGTGATTGTCCCATGACACTAGGTCTGAATCTGCGTCTAACTCATTTTTCTATAGAAGTCAAGTCCTCCTGAGTTTCCTTTCTGATTTGCAAGAGGGGTTGATGCCCAGAGGATCTTTTTAAAGGAGCCTGTCAGTGGTAAATTCAGTGATTTGTTCATCCCAGCAAGTATTTATTTAGTATTTACACAGTAGCCTCAGAATATTAGGATATGGGGAAGCCAAATTGTGCATAGTTTTCTGTCCTTACAAGGGCATCTAGGTAAAAGAATAAACACAGGAAAAAATTGACAAGATGGAACTATATTTTTAACTTTTCTGTAAAATTCTTGTGAGGGCTTCCTAGGTTGCCCAGTGGTTTAAAAAGATCCCCTAGAGTAGGAAATGACAACCCACTCCAGTATTCTCGTCTGTAAAATCCCATGGATAGAGGAGCCTAGCAGGGGTCATAGGGTTGAAAAGAGTTGGATGCGACTGAGTGTGCTAAATTCTTATAGATATTCTAATTCCACCATAATTTCAGTCTGTTGGAACTTTCCCAAATTCTTTTTCTCCCTGACTCTATCTGGACATCAGTTGAATTTCTTAGTTTGATATAGTCCCAGTTGTTTATTTTTGCTTTTGTTGCTCTGCTTTTGCTGTCATATACATAAAATCATTGCCAAGACCAATGTGGTAAAACTTTTTCTCTGTTTTTTTTCTAGGAGGTTTACAGTTTAAGATCTTATGTTTAAGTCTTTAATCCATTTCTCTCTGTCTCTGTTTTGAATTTCTTCTTAATTGGTCGTGCCAGAACATTTCCTTAGGTTTTTTTCCAGAATCTCCCTACTGATTCATACCTCCTTACATTTGATACAGCAGCAGTTTAGAGCAGGAGTATAACCAGAGTTTAGGAACAGGGGCTCACCATCTAGGCGGGGCTCAAGACCTTGCTCTGCAAGTCATTTTGTAACCCCAGGTAAATAATGTAACTTCTCTTGTCTCTCTTTCTTCATCAGTAGAATGAAGATAATAATAACATCTATTGATAGAGATGTTGTCCAGGATCAAATAAGTTAATGTTGGTAACAAAGCACTTAAAATAGCACCTGACACATACTATGAACTATGCAAGTAGTGGTTATTTATTTATGATAATACTGAGGGTTTCAGGCCTTACATCCCTGTTTCCATCCTCTGTACCTATGATTTTGTCAACAACTCATCCGCTCTCACTGCATTTTCTTCATTCTCAAAAATGATACATTAAAAGATCCTTCTCCTTGCTTCTTCCTGCCTCTGGCCTAGTTTTATATCTACCATTCTTTTTCTTCCACATCTTAAATCTATTCCTTGATGCAAAATCCATATCCTGAGCCTATAAACATACTAACATTTCTGCCATTCTGAAAGCAATAAAAACACCATCCATATCATCATCACCATCCTTATCAGAAAATAAGCAAATAAAGGCATCTCCCTCTGAGAATTCCTCATATTCCTAGGTCCTTTATTTTTCTTCTTCTTCACTCATATAGGTGTTTTTGAAAATATTAATCTTCCTCCTTAATGCACTGCCGTCTATGTCTGACTGCATTTTGCTGATACTGAACAAGGAGGCCAAAAATTAGTTGTTTGTCACATTCAAAGATTTGCTGTCTGTCCTTGGTCCACTCTGACCCTCTTCTGGATTTCACACTGTAGCCAGTTTTGACTTTCCTGACTTAAGTTTTCAGGTTCAGTCATCCCCTCTCACCTGGTTCTGCTTCATGCCTGACTCTCTCCTTGTCTCCTTTCTTAGGACTTTCTCACGTTTCCTAAATATATGCTTCCCTCTACCTGACATGTCTCACTCTTATCCTTACTTTAGGTATGTCCCTGTGGTAATTTAGTCTATTCCATGATTTATATAGTGTTCACCAGATGTGCTCATGACTCACAAATCTCTGTTTCTCGCCCCAAATTTCTCCTGAACTTTCAGACCTCTTTCCAGCTAGTTCATAGATGTGAACACCCATAGGCATCCCAAATTCAGTACATCTAAAATTAAAATTTCTGTTCCCAATTGTCACATTGTCCCAGAATTTTATCTTAGTGGATGTCTTCACCATCAACCTAAAGAGCCCAGGCCAGAAACCAGGTGTTCCTCTTAGAGTCCTTCCTTTCCCTGTATTCAACATACAAGCTCCTATTTATATTACAGTACTTAAAATTGTGTCTCACATCTCTCTCTTCCTCAATCTTTGCTGTCACTGCCTTACCTGAGGTCTTTATTTTATGATCCAGCTCTTGAAATATGCAGTATTCTCCACTATCCATTCCCAACATTTTCTTTTAACTTCATTTCTGGTTCAGTTCAGTTCAGTTCAGTCGCTCAGTCGTGTCCGACTCTTTGCGACCCCATGAATCGCAGCGTGCCAGGCCTCCCTGTCCATCACCAACTCCCAGAGTTCACTCAGACTCACGTCCATCGAGTCAGTGATGCCATCCAGCCATCTCATCCTCTCTCGTCCCCTTGTCCTCCTGCCCCCAATCCGTCCCAGCATCAGAGTCTTTTTCAATGAGTCAACTCTTTGCATGAGGTGGCCAAAGTACTAGAGTTTCAGCATTTCTGATTAGAACTCCTAAATTAACAAATGGCTGTGGTCTATTCCTCCATATGATGCTCTTTCCTAAGTAATTTCATGCCTTATTTTTACCAAATGCAAGTTCATGTGTCTGATACACAGTGAGGCCGAACAGTACCAAAATGTTGGGGTTTGGAGCAGAGTTTATTGCAGGACCATGCAAGGAAAACAGGTAGTTCATGTCCCCCAAAACCCCAAACTGCCTGAAACCACAGCAAAGTGAGAGAGGGCTGTGGTTGGTTGTGGCAGGTTTCTTGGTGTTGGAATCCTTTGTTCTTGCAACTGTCCAAATAGATCAGGTCATGATGTTACTAGAAATGTCCAAGAAGACAAATGATATTCTTTATTATGCAACTTTTTATCTCTATATGAATGGAAACTCATCATATCCTTAAAAATCAGAGCCTTGAGAATGGGCTCCCCTCTGTATTTCAGGCTTTAGGCAACATTCTTAACTGGAAGCAAAAGCAGTAGAATACAAAAGTTAAAGTGAAAGAAACAGGTCTAATGTGGAGTCAGATTTGTTCTTGCCTATTTTGTTGTCTTTGACTGTGCTGCTGCTGCTGCTAAGTTGCTTCAGTCATATCCGACTCTGTGTGACCCCATAGATGGCAGCCCACCAGGCTCCCCCTGGGATTCTCCAGGCAGGAACACTGGAGTGGGTTGCCATTTCCTTCTCCAATGCATGAAAGTGAAAAGTGAAAGTGAAGTCGCTCAGTCGTGTCCAACTCTTAGCGACCCCATAAACTGCAGCCTACCAGGCTCCTCTGTCCATGGGATTTTCCAGGCAAGAGTACTGGAGTGGGGTGCCATTGCCTTTTCTGTTGACTGTGCTAGAACCTATTTCTATTCTCTGACAACCTTTTATTTATTCTTCCAGACCAAGCCGAGTTATTCTCTTTGGGGAAGTCTTTCACAAATCATTCATAAATTGTAAACATTGATCTACTCTCTTTTACTTTTCATAGTGTTTTACAGGTGGTAGTTATCACACTGGCTGGGAACTATTTAAATTCCCAAAGGGCTCTGTGCATTCCTGTATTCCTAACACCAGAAACACTGCCTGGAATTTAGTAGACATTTAGTGAATGCTTAAATGAATTTTAGAACTAAGATGTTTATGAAGGAGATAGCATATCTTTGTAGCTCAGAGTAAAGGTAGGAAAAATGGTGGAAAAGACTATTAAAGAAGAAAGAAAACTGTCAGCAGATCAAATGATATTGCTTCCACATGAAGAAGAAAGGAAGAAAGCTTGAAGAAATAGATCCTTGGGTAGGAGAACAATGGGCAGTGACACTGGAAAAGGACGAAAAAGATGCCGTTGAAGTGCCACTGACCAGTATGCCTGCAGAATGACAGGGAAGAGATGGCAACAAAAAGGAAAGGGCTACCTTGTGAGCAAGAAAACTCAGTAGTACAAATGTCAGAGAGCATCCAGAGAAGAAAGAAAAGGACCTTTCCTTGCAGCTGCTTTGCATATTTCTGCTAAGTAATGATACTAAAAAGTCAGATATTTTCCTATCTCTCTATAAATCATGCAAAGAGCCCTGAGCTCAAGCGATGTTCTCTCTAACCTGCTCTAAGCTGCACAGAAAACATCCTTGACCTACAGCCAGTCTCCAATGCAAAAACCTTTCAGTGCTCTGCTCTTCTCCAAGGCTTTTCTTGCAGAAAACAAGTAAAGAAAAGCCAAAGTAGTGTTTACAGACTTGTTGAGCATTGTTCTTGTTTCTTGAAGGATACTAGGGAATTTATATCTCGGAAGATCATGAGAATCACTCTGCTCAGTGTTTGTAAAGGGTAGGTGGGCAGCCCTGCTTTCCCTGAAGAGGCAGAAGGCTTCACTGTTATGCTTATGGGGCCTCTGATATCTGATGGGCCAGTTAGAAATAATATTAAATATTCATAAAATAAATTGCATTTGTGTGTACATATATATGTGTATATATGCGTTTGTTTGTGTGAGAAGATGCTCCTTAGAGAGGTCCACATAGAGAAAATGTGCAAGAATGGGAACTGAGCCAAGTTAGTTTTAAAAACAGGATATTGGGGCCTTAGATCAACTTTATATCTCTTCCATCGCAAGATCCTCTGAATTTTTTTTTAATAAATAAACTTTATTTTTAAAGTGATTTTGATCAAAAGTGAGCAGAAGGTACATACATTTTTCGTATATCCCGTACCCCCCCCCAACAGTCTTCTTCATTATCAACATCCCCCAACAGAGGGGTACATTTGTTATAACTGATAAAACTACACTGACACGTCGTCATCACCCAAAGTCCATGGTTTACATTAGGGTTTATTCTTGGTGCTGTATATTCACGTTGGTGTTATATATGGATTTGCACATAAATATAATGATATATACCCACCACTATTGTATCATACAAGAGTTTCACTGCCCTAAAAGTGTTCTGTGCTCCACCTGTTTTATGAAATCCTCCTTCCCCCTAAATCCCATAACCTCTCTCCTGCATAATGTTTTTATGGTCTCCATAGTTTTTCCTTTTCTGTAATGTTATATAGTTGGAATCATACAAAATGTGGACTTTTTCAGATGGGATTCTTTGACTTGGTAATATGTATTTAACGTTCCTTCATATGTTTTCATGGCTTGATAGCTCAGTTCTTTTTGGTGTTGAATAGTATTTTATTGACAAGTAAAAATAGTATCTTATTGACAAGACAGTTATTTCACCTATTAAAAGATACCTCAATTCAGTCAGCTTCTGGCAGCTCAGAATAAAATTGCCATTAACATTCCTGTACAGTTTTCTTTTTGGTGTGTGTGTGTGTGTAGATATAAGCTAGGGTATATAGCAAGGATTTTGACGGCTAGATCAGATGATAAGAGTATGTTTAGTTTTGTAAGAAACTGCCAGACTGTTCTCCAAAGTGGTGTACCAAGTGTCTGTACCATTTTGCATTCTCACCAGCAACGAATAAAAGAGTTCCTATTGCTTTACGTCCTCACCAGCATTTCATGTCAGTGTTCAAAATTTGGCCATCTTAATAGGAGTGTGGTACCATCTTATTGTTTTAATTTCATTTTACCAATGATACATGTTTTGGAGCATCTTTTCATATGCCTGTTTACCATGTGTATGTTTTCTGTGGTATCTGTAAAGTCTCTGGCATGTATTTTAATTGGGTTGTTCATTTCTTTATTATTGAGTTTGAAATGTTCTGTGTATATTTTGGATAATAGTTCTTTATAGGATGTACCTTTTGCAAATGTTTTCTCCCAGTCTGTGACTTGTCTTCTCAATGGGTTCCCAGTCAGAATTTCTTAACTTTAGTGAAGATCATCTTGTTTATCCTTATCTTTCACGTATCATGCCTTTGGTGTTTTATCTAAGAAGTCATCACTCTATCCAAGGTTATCTCGGTTTACGCCTCTGTTATCTTCTAGTAGTTTTTTGTTTTGTATTCTGTTTGGACTTCCCTGGTGGCACAGATGGTAAGAATCTGCCTGCAATGCAGTACACCTGGGTTCTATCCCTGAATCGGGAAGTTCCCCTGGAGAAGGGCAAGGCAACGCACTCCAGTATTCTTGTCTGGAGAGTCCCATGGACAGAGGAGCCTGGCACGCTACAGTCCATGGGGTTGCAAACAGTCGGACATGACTGAGCATGCAACGTTCTATGGTTAGGTCTGTGATTCATTTTGAGTTAGTTTTTGTGAAGGGTATGGAGTCTGTGTCTAGATACATTTTCTTTTCTTTTTTTGCATGTGAATGTCCAGTTGTTTCAGCACCAGTCGTTGAAGTGACTGTCTTTGCTCTACTGCATTACTTTCATTCCTTTATCAAAGATCAGTTGATATATTTGTGGGAGTCTATTTCTGGCCTTCTTATTCTGTTCCATTTATATGTTTGTTTATTCTTTTGTCAGTACTACACCATCTTTTTTTTTTTTTTTTTTTTTTTTTGTGTTCTACTCACTGTTTTATTTATTTATTTTTTTCTATTTTAAAGAGCTCCAGATATAATCTTTTTTTTTTTTTTTATTTTAACTTCTTTATTAAGGTGGATACACATTCTCATATTAACAATTCTTGTGAACAAAAGCAACCAAAATAAGGCGATAGTAAGATGTGCTTCACATAAAAACAATCAAGTGGCTAAGAGGAGATCTGGCCCTGTACAACAGAAAGATTAGGAAGCAAAACGTGAATAAGACCTATATTCCAGAAGCTACCCAAATGTGTGAGCAAAGACAGCATACCCATAATATAGCTCACTTAGGTTCCTTCTTTATGACGCATAATTCCTTAATTATCCATTTGTGAAATAAGAACAAACATTAAGAAATGTGAAATCCAAATTGCATTCATTTTCACAATATCAATACTAAACTCAAGACAGCAACTTCATCAAATATAAATGTTTCAAAAGTAAAAGGCAATCTTAATTTTTTTTATCCTATGAATAGGGTCTGCAAAAATAGGTAAATTATTTTACTGTACTTGCAGGAGATTAGGTCTCAGCCTGCACGGAAGGAGCAAAGCAACAAAAGACAACAAACAAATACTACTAGGAGTAATGCCCATACATATCAAACTATCTAGGTGAACCATGTTTTACTTATGTAGCACATCTATTAAATAACCAGCATATGGAAGCTTATACCTCATGCGAGAGAATTACCAAATTAACTATGCATCTATTAGAAGTCTCTAAACCCCACTCCCCAAACAATTTTAGTACACCTACCAAGTACTGTAGGTCATTTAGAAAAACAGAAATAAAACATACATCAGCCTTTGTAATTAAGCATTTTTCATAACATATAAACAGTGTTCAGTACAGGCCTGCAGGGTGCAGCCGGGCAAGCGGCCAAGGAGCTGGGAGACTGAGGAAACTCCCATATTATAAAAAAAAAAAAAAAAAAAATCCTACTACACCATCTTGATAACTCTAGATTTATAATAAGTCTTGAAGTTGGATGTATCAGTCCCCTTATTTTGTTTTTTTTTAAAGTATCGAGTTAGCTAGTCTGTGTTTAAAATATTTTTTAAAATGTATCAAGATTATGAGCAAAATAAGTCTATAAATATTAAGGATATAAATACAAAAGTATGAATAAATATTTAGTATGCTGCTGTCTGTATAACGTTGACAAAATAAATCTGCTCATGATAATATGTTTATGAATAAATAATGCACAGGACTAAATTTCATTTTATTATTGATTACCAAAAGATTTTCTGGGACCTATTAATCTTAGGAAATTTAATGTGATTTTATCTGTAATAATGTTTTAGACATCATTGCTTCATGGAATTATATCTTTGAACTGAATACCCTCCTCCAGCATTCTTAAATAAATTTTCAAAATATATTAATTGTCAGAAATGGTGGAAATAGAAACTGTATATATAGGACACTGAAAATCAATTTAGAGAAATCTGAGAAGTTTTAAGTAAGATATTTTAGAATTTTTGAAGTATTTTAGACAGTGAATTTTCCTTTTACTCTGGGAAAATGTCCTTTGCCATTTTTCCTTTGACTTTTGAAAAAGCATCCTTTTTAGAACCTGGCTGACTAGATGTTAAAGAGATGTTAATTGAATTCCTAACCATGTCTTGTGAGGAACAATTGAAGGATTTAAGAATGTTTTGGCCTGGACATAAGAAAACTTCAGGGATTGAAGTAGGACGACTGAGGAAAGTGATCTGTTTCTCGGTATATCCCAAGAGGCATTAGTGTGACAGATAGATTGGACTGATTTTGTGTTACTTTCGAAATTTAGATGAAGATAGACATTCTGACTGGTGTGAGGTGATAACCACATCGTAGTTTTGATTTGCATTTCTCTAGAAGAAGGAAATGGCAACCCACTCTGGTACTCTTAACCTGGAAAATCCCATGGACGGAGGAGCCTGGTAGGCTACAGTCCATGGGGTCGACTGTAGTGACTTTACTCTCACTTTTCATTTTCATGCATTGGAGAAGGAAATGGCAACCCACTCCAGTATTCTTGCCTGGAGAGTCCCAGGGACGGAGGAGCCTGGTGGGCTGCTGTCTATGGGGTTGCACAGAGTCGGACACGACTAAAGCGATTTAGCAGCCACAGCAGTAATTAGTGATGTTGAGCATCTTTTCATGTGTTTATTGGCCATCTGTATGTCTTCTTTGAAAGTGTCTGTTTAGGTCTTCTGCCCATATTTTGATTGGGCTGTTTGTTTTTCTGATATTGAGCTGTAAGAACTGCTTATATATTCTGGAGATTAATCCTTTGTCAGTTGTTTCATTTGCAGTTATTTTCTCCCATTCTGAGTGGTGTCTTTTAAAAATCTATAAACAATAAATATTGGAGAGGATGTGGAGAAAAGGGAACCATCTTGTACTGTTGTCAGCTGTTAGATGCAAAAGCTTCTAAAGCCACAAAGTTGGGAAGAAGTAGTTCAAGAGTATCTAGGTGAAGCTTGGCATTGATTAGTATAAATATTCATTACCTGATAAATACCATAGTATTTAACAGAGCAAAAGTGTTTGACACTGGACACTGAAAAGCAGGCTGCTAATAAAATGCAAATATTTCAGCTCTGTAGCTAGATACAAAAATCTTCCCCATGGCGTGGAAACTCTCAAAGAGTAAATACTGTGTACGATACAATTCTAATTAAAAATATGCTGCATAGATAGACATAGTTATATGTAAAAAAATGAAGAATAATGACCATGTAGAGATTATTTCAGGAATTCAAGATTGATTTGGTTTCATAAATACCAATAATTCATCACAATCAAATAGTGTTTGAAATGACAGTCATCCTTTTAGCCATTTAATAAAAGCACCTATTTAAATTCAATGCCTGTTCATGAGTAAAAAGGGAAAACAATAGTTGTGTAATAAAAAGGATCAACTAAACATCTATATCAAATAACACAACTATAAAGGCAGGACAATTTTTCTTTGGAATTGGGAGAAAGTGAAGCCCATTATCACTCATTTTACTTACCACTGACTCAAGATTCTGCCCACAGTATTGAGACATGAAAAATACAAAAGTTATAAGAATTCAAAGCAAATAATGAAAACTGATACCAGTTTTCTTAAAATTAAAAAACATGGCCAAGTTAATAACTAATTATTAGAGCAAATTAAGGTTGCTGGATATTAGACCAACATATAAATAACAGCAGCACTCTCCGTACCTGAAACAAATAATTGAAGACTATTAGTAAATATTTTATAAGATCTTCATGAAAAAAATTATAAAACTTTATTCAAAAACATAAAAGAATAGCTCAAGAAACAAAAAATGTATATAATAGTTGTGAATGAAAGAAATAAGTATGGTAATTATATCTGTTCTTCAAAGGTTAATTCACAAATTTAAAGTTGGTTTAATAAAAATTGAAACAAATTGTTCTTAGAATGTGATGATATGAATCTGAAATTCCCATAGAAGTAAAAATGCCCCATGTAGTCAAAATTTGCTTTTCCAGTAATGGAACTTTATCTTACATCTTTAGTAGTGAAGGCAGTGAGGTATTAGTGAAGACTAACAGACTAACTGAACTAAAGAGCCAAGGAATGTTTCTATATATATATAAATGAGAGACATTACATACTATGAAAAAGTGCTTGAGTAAATGATGCTGGGACTCTTGGCTATTCTTATGGAAAAAAAGATAATATAGATCCACAACATATCAAAAATTGATTGCAGATGGATTAAAGACAATGTGAAAAGTAAATGTTTTATTTTAAATTTTAAAATTATAGTTGACTTATAATATTATGTTAGTTAAAGGTGTACAGCATAGTGATTCAAATTTTTATGTATCATGCACCATAGAAAATTGCTAAAATATTATCGACTACATTCCCTATGCTGTACAAAATATCCCTGTGGTTTATTTTATAACTGATAGTTTGTACCTCTTAGGCCCCTTTACCTATTTTGCTTATCCCTCTACCTCTGTCCCATTTGGAAACTAGTGGTACGTTCTTTGTAAGTCTGTTTCCATTTTGTTATATTTATTTGTTTGGTTTGTTTTTTATATAACTTAAGTAATTAATTTGGCTGCACAAGTCTTAATTGTAACATTCTGGATCTTTGATCTTTGCTATGACATGCAGGATCTTTAGTTACAGTATGTAAACTCTTGGTTGTGGCAGAGTGTGTTAGTTGCTCAGTCCTTTCTGACTTTTTGGGACCCCATGGACTGTAGCCCACCAGGCCCCTCTGTCCATGGGATTTTCCAGGCAAGGATACTGGAGTGGGGTGCTATTTCCTACTGCAGGGGATCTTCCTGACCCAGTGATCAAACCCGAGTCTCCTGTCTCCTGCACTGCAAGGAGATTCTTTACCACTTGAACCACCATAGAAACTGGTTGTGGCATGTGTGATGTTATTCCCTGTTGTTCGGTCGCTGAGCCATGTCCCACTCTTTGTAACCCCATGTACTGCAGCACGCCAGGCTTCTCTGTCCTTCACTATCTCCCAGAGTTTGCTCAGATTCATGTCCATTGAGTTGGTGATGCTACCTAAGCACCTCATTCTCTGCTGTCCCCTTCTCCTTCTGCCTTCAGTCTTTCTTATCTTCAGGGTCTTTCCCACTGATTGACTCTTTGCATCAGGTGCCCAAAGTATTGGAGCATCAGCTTCATCATCAGTTCTTCCAGCGAATATTAAGGGTTGATTTCCTTCAGGATTGACTGATTTGATCTCCTTGCAGTCCAAGGGCCTCTCAAGAGTCTTCTCTAACACCACAATTCAAAAGCCTCAGTTCTTTGGCTCTCAGCCTTCTTTAAGTTCAACTCTCACATCTTTATGTGACTACTAGAGAAACCATAGTTTATTCAGGTGACTCTGTAGACTTTTGTCGGCAAAGTGATGTCTCTGCTAATACTGTCTAGGTTTGTCATAGCTTTCCTTCAGAGAAGCAAGCATTTTTTAATTTCATGGCTACAGGAAGATGGAGCCTAGGATGCTAAAATCTGACACTGTTTCCAGTTTTTCCTCTTCTATTTGCCATGCGATTGCCAATGGGATTGGTGGCACTGATCTTAGTGTTCTGCCAGCTTTTTCTCTCTCCTCTTTCAGCTTCATCAAGAGACTCTAGTTCCTCTTCATTTTCTGCCGTGGAGTGGTATCATATGCATCTCTGAAGTTGTTATTTCTCCTGACATCTTGGTTCCAGCTAATAGTCAGCTAGCCTGGCATTTTGCATGTACTCTGCATGTAAGTTAAATAAGTAGGGTGACAATATACTGCCTTGTCATACTGCATTCCCAATTTTGAACCAGAACATTGTTCCATGTCTGGTTCTGACTATTATTTCTTGACCTGCATACAGGTATCTCTGGAGGCTGGTAAGGTGGTTTGGTTTCTTTAAGAATTTTCACAGTTGTTTTTTTTTTTTTTGATTATCCACATAGTCAAAGGCTTCAGTGTAGCTATTGAAGCAGAAGTAGATGTTTTTTTCTGGAACTCCCTTGCTTTCTCCATGATCCTACAAATGTTGGCAATTTGATCTCTGGTTCCTCTGCCTCTTGAAACCCAGCTATCCATTTGTAAGTTCTCTGTTCACATAGTGCTGGAACCTAGCTTGGAGGATTTTGAGCGTAATCTTGTTGGCATGTGAAATGAGCACAGTTGTATGGTAATTTGAACATTCTTGAGCATTGCCCTTCTTTGGGATTGAAATGCAACCTGACATTTTCCAGTCTTGTGTCCACTGCTGAGTTTTCAAAATTTGCTGACATATTGAGTGCAGCACTTTAACTGCATCATCTCTGATGATTTTAAATAGCTCAACTGGAATTCCATCACTTCCACTAGTTTTGTTCATAGTAATGCTTCCTAAAGCCCCCTTGACTTCACACTCCTGGATATCTGGCTCCAGGTGAGTGACCACACTGTTGTGGTTCATTAAGACCTTTTATGTACAGTTCTTCTGTGTATTCTTGCCACCTCTTCTTAATCTCTTCTGCTTCTGATTGGTCCTTACTGCTTCTGTCTTTTATCGTGCCCACCCTTGCATGAAATATTCCCTCGATCTCTCCAATTTTCTTGAAGAGATCTCTAGTCTTACCCATTCTATTGTCTTCCTCTGTTTCTCTGCATTGTTCATTAAAGAAGACCTTCTTATCTCTCTTTGCTATTCTCTGGAACTCTGCATTCAATAGCATATATCTTTCTTTTTGCTTCTTCTTCTTTCCTCGTATGTTTGTAAGGCCTCCTCAGACAACCACTTCGCCTTCTTGCATTGCCTTTTCTTTGGGATTCTTTTGATCATTGCCTTCTCTACAGTGTTACAAACTTCCATCCATAGTTCCTTAGTCACTTTGTCTACCAGATCTAATCCACTGAATCTATTCTTCACCTCCACTGTATAAATAATAGGGATTTGATTTAGGTCATATCTGAATGGCCTAGTGGCTTTTCCTACTTTCTGCACTTTAAGCCTGAAATTTGCAATAAGGAGCTCATGATCTGAGCCACAGTTAATCTGTTAAATGGACACTAATTCAGGTAGTTGTATGCACCATAATGTTCACTGAAACATTTTTATTATTTATGAAAGTAAACATTTTAGAGAAAACTTAGAAGATAGACTTCAAATCCCAAATTAGGGAAGAAGTTACTATACAAGATAAACATAGATTATAAAAAGAGAAAATGATGTATTCAACTATTTTAAAATTTAAAACTTCTGAATGACAAAAAATTCAATTTAAAAACTAAGTGGGAGATTTCCCTGTTGGTCCAGTGGTTGAGAGTCCGCCTTCCAATGTGGATTTGATCCCTGGTCAGGGAACTGAGATTTCACGTGGCTTCAGGCAACTAAGGCTGCATACCCCAGCTACTGAGTTTGTGCCCTCTGGATTCTGTGTGCTAGAGGTAGAAATTTTAAAAACATAACTCACAATGTCTTATTACTCATCTTATATTAAGAGTTCCAAATAACCATGCATGGAAGCAATGAGTGCTTTAGGTAAATTGGTGTAGCCACTGTGGAGAACAGTATGGATGTTCCTTAAAAAGTAAAAATGGAGTTACTATATGATCCTGCAATCTGATTTCTGGGTATATATATGAAGAAAACTGTAATGCAAAAAGATACATTCACCTTTATGTTTATAGCATCGCTGTTTATAATAGACAAGACACAGAAGCAGCCTAAATGTCCATTGAAGGATGCATGGATAAAGAAGATGTGGTGTGTGTGTATTACTCAGCCATGAAAAAGGATAAAATAATGCCAAGTGCAGCAACATTGATGGACCTAGAGATTTTCATATTAAGTGAATACAGAAAGACAAATACCATATGATATGACTTATATGTAGAATCTAAAAGAATTATACAGAGAACTTATTTACAAAACATAAATAGACTCAGACATAGAAAATAAATGTATGAATAGCAGGGGTGGGGGAGGGAGAGACAAGTTAGGAGTTTGGGATTAACATATACACACTACTATATATAAAATAGATAACCAACAAGAACATATTATAAAGCACAGTGAATTATATTCAATATTTTGTAACAACCTGTAATGAAAAATGGGCTTCCCTGGTGGCTCAGTGATAAAGAACATACCTGCCAATTCAGAAGAGAAAGGTTTAATCCCTGGGTCTGGAAGATCCCTTAGAGAAGGAAATGATAACCCACTCCAGTATTTTTGCCTGGGAAGTCTCAGGGCAGAGGAGCCTAGAGGGCAGCTGTCTGTAGGGTCACATACTGACAGATATAACTTAGTGACTGTGCACAAGTATGGTGATAATGAAAAATAATCTGGAAAAGAGCATTTATTTATATGTATATACTGTCTGAGGCATCCAGAAAGCCTATATATATATATATATATATATATAGGCTCCTTATATAATTATATATATAATATAAACTGAATCACTTTGTTGTACACCTGAAACTAAGTAAATTAACTATACTTCAATTAAAAAATGGGCTAAGCTTTTGAACAGGCAATCTAAGGAACAAATTCCAATATATATTAAACTAACTGATAATCTGGGCAATGCAAATTACAGATTAGTATAAACTAATAAAACTTACTATAGGTGGAATGTTAATGAACATTATGTGGAAACTCTAATTACCATAAGTTATTGGTAATAATACAGATTGCAGCAGCTGAGTTTGAGAATAATTTTTCAGTAAAGATGTACCTGTATACATCTTTAGTACGTGTGATACTAAAATTCAATTCCTAGTTATATACCCTGGAGACAAGAGCCATATAGGCATGTTGATTGCAACACCATTTTTTATAGTGAAAACTAACCATGTTCTCATTTGGAGGAAGAAGAGGCTTACCCAGTGGGGATTACTACTCCTGTTTAAGATGCAGTAAGGGAGACCAAATTTAGCTCCTGTGTTAAATTATGTGCGACAGCAGTTTATAAGACAATAGCAGTTAGACATCAATGTACAGTGATCCTTGAGAGGTGGGCAGTAAAAGAGATGAGCCATAATATTGCCCATATTTCTACATTGGCAGAGTTTTCGGGGCACAGTGGAGACACATGATTGTCATCATACACTGGTGGACTTGCTGAGTTGAGGAAACCAAGATGTGATAATGGGCAAACTGAGGTACCTAACATGTGCAGGACAGAATACTGGAGAAGATAGTGTAGGACAGAGAGGGAATTCTAGAGATCTTCAGAGAGTTCCCCACTTGTAATCAGCCGAGTGCTGATGAGTATATACATGTAAGGAAGAGACCTGAGGCTGGTAAAGAATCACTAAAAGAATTAGAAGGAAGTATGTTTGGTACTCACACACATTCAGTGATAATACCAGTTTATGCTAGTGAGATTGGAAAAATCTCATGAATTATGAGACACTGGTTTCAGGACTTGAGGGATTTACCTCAGTATTAAGGGGTAATTAACTCTAGATTTGTCAACACTTTGATATTGCCTAATAAGTTTTGAGAGCAAGATCCAAAAGGCTTAATTTTTTTGCAACCAACTTACCTGTGTCCCAGTACAAAGCTTAAAAACACATATAGAAATACAAAACTAACCAGCACCCAACAAAGTAGAATGCATGCACAGTGTCTGGAATCTCATCACAAATTACACAGTGAGGAAAGAAGTAGAAAGCATGACCTATATTTAGGACAAAGAAAACAATCGATCAACTCTGTATTTCAGATGCTTGAATAGATAGAGATACCAAAAAATTTATAAAGATGCAAACTAACTTCTAAAAATAAGAATTATAAAGAATGAGATGAAAAATACATTAAATAGTATTAATGGTCAATTAGACATGACACAAAAAGAAACATTAATGAACTTTAGAACACAGCAATAGAAACTTTTCATAATGACAAAGCATGACAGAGATGACATGAACAGAGAAAAGAAAGAAACGTTATATGCAGTGTAACAAAGATAAATATGACAGCATATTTCCCATTTGAAACACTAAAAAAGAAGATAGAACAATAATGTCTTTCAAGTGATAAAAGAAAAAAAAAAAGAACATAGACTTCTAAACCCAGCCAAAATATAGTTTACCTGTGGCAGATTCATTCTGATATATGGCAAAATCAATACAATATTGTAAAGTTAATAAAATAAAATAATAAATAAAATATTTGTCTTGTTAAAAAATAAATTAAAATAAAAAGAAGGGCAAAAGAAAGCTTTTTTTTCAGACATACTAAAGCTGAAAGATTCCTGTTGAGCTATTTCACATCCTACAAGATGATGCTGTGAAAGTGCTGTACTCAGTCTGTCAGCAAATTTGGAAAATGCAGCAGTGGCCATAGGACTGGAAAAGGTCAGTTATCATTCCAATCCCAAATGCCAAAGAATGCTCAAACTACTGCACAATTGCACTCATCTCACAGGCTAGCAAAGTAATGCTCAAAATTCTCCAAGCCAGGCTTCAGCAATACATGAACCATGAACTTCCAGATGTTCAAGCTGGTTTTAGAAAAGTCAGAGGAACCAAAGATCAAATTGCCAACATCTGCTAGATCATCAAAAAAGTAAGAGAGTTCCAGAAAAACATCTATTTCTGCTTTATTGACTATGCCAAATCTTTTGATGGTGTGGATCACAAGAAACTGTGGAAAATTCTGAAAGAGATTGGGAATACCAGACCACCTGACCTGCCTCTTGAGAAACCTGTATGCATGTTGGGAAGCAACAGTTAGAACTGGACATAGAACAATAGACTGCTTCCAAATAGGATCTGGTCCCATCACTTCATGGCAAATAGATGGGGAAACAATGGAAACAGTGACAGACTTTATTTTCTTGGACTCCAAAATCACTGCAGATGCTGACTGCAGCCATGAAATTAAAAGACACTAGCTCCTTGGAAGAAATGCTATGACCAACCTAGACAGCATATTAAAAAGTAGAAACATTACTTTGCCAACAAAAATCCATCTAGTCTAGGCTATGATTTTTAGTAGTCATGTATGGATGTAAGAGTTGGACTATAAAGAAAGCTGAGCACCTCAGAATTGATGCTTTTGAACTATGGTGTTGGAGAAAACTCTTGTGAATCCCTTGGACTGCAAGGAGATCCATCCAGTCCATCCTAAAGGAAATCAGTCCTGAATATTCATTGCAAGGACTGATGCTAAAGCTGAAACTCCAATACTTTGGCCACCTGATGTGAAGAACTGACTCATTTGAAAAGACCCTGATGCTGGGAAAGATTGAAGGCAGGAAGAGAAGGGGATGATAGAGGATGAGATGGTTGGATGGCATCACCAACTTGATGGACATGAATTTGAGCAAGATCCGGGAGTTGGTGATGGACAGGGAAGCCTGGCATACTGCATTCCATGGGGTCCTAATGAGTGAGACAAAACTGAGAGACTGAACTGAACTGAAAAAGGTATAAGAATGGCAAAGAAGCACATGAAAATAAGTTCAACATTTTTGTCATTATGTACATGCCAATCAGAATCACAATGTGTTATATACTATTCAAATAGGTAAAATTAAAAAGTAATCATGCTGTGTTTTTGTGAGGAGTTCCAGTGCAACAACTGGAACTCTTAAACACTGCTGCTGGGAAAGTAAAATGATAAAAACATTTAGAAAGCAGTCTGTCAGTTTATTCAGAATTTAAAGATATACTTAGTATATGTCTACGCAAAGACTTACAAGTGCATATTTATGACAGCTTTTCTATAATAGCCAAAACTGGAAATCAGTCTAATGTGTATCAGCAGGGGAATGGATAAACAAATTGTGGTACATGCCTGTAATAAAATTTTCAGTTCAGTTCAGTCGCTCAGTTGTGTCCGACTCAGGCCTCCCTGTCTATCACCAGCTCCCAGAGTTCACTGAGACTCACGTCCATCGAGTCAGTGATGCCATCCAGCCATCTCATCCTCTGTTGTCCCCTTCTCCTCCTGCCCCCAATCCCTCCCAGCATCAGAGTCTTTTCCAATGAGTCAACTCTTCGCATGAGGTGGCCTAAGTACTGG
>NW_011495048.1:3329617-3367003 GCF_000754665.1 Bison bison bison | reverse complement strand
GACTGGTTGGATCTCCTTGCAGTCCAGGAGACTCTCAAGAGTCTTCTCCAACACCACAGTTCAAAAGCATCAATTCTTCAGCGCTCAGCCTTCTTCACAGTCCAACTCTCACATCCATACATGACCACTGGAAAAACCATAGTCTTGACTAGAAATGAAATCTTACTCAGCATTTAAAATGTATGAACTCAGATACAAACAGCATGTATAGATCTCAATTATGTAGGATGAAAGAAAACAGAAAAAAAGAGTACACAGTATATGCTTCCATTAATATAAAATGCTAGACATTGTAAAGTAGCTTCTGACAGAAAAATATATCAATCATTATCTAGGGAGAAGGGATGAGGATGAAAGTGGGAGTTAGTGAGTGAAAGTCACTCAGTCGTGTTTGACTCTTTGTGACCCCGTGCGACAGTCCATGGAACTCTGCAGGCTAGAATACTGGAGTGGGTAGCTGTTCCCTTCTCCAGGGTATCTTCCCAATCCAGGGATCGAACACAGGTCTCCCGCATTGCAGGTGGATTCTTTACCAGCTGAGCCACCAGGGAAGCCCAAGAATACTGGAGTGGGTAGCCCATCCCTTTTCCAGGGGATCTTCCTGACCCAGGAATTGAACTGGGGTCTCCTGCATTGCAGGTGGATTCTTTACCAGCTGAGCCATGGGAAAGAGGAAGGAAATTGTAAAGAAGCAGAAAAGTTTTGGAGGTGAAGGCTATGTTTATACTGTTGCTTGTGGTTATGGTTTTACATATGCCACAATTCAACAAATTGTACACTTTGAATATGTGCATTTATACCTAAATAAAGGTGTTAAAAATAAAATAACATGAAAAATAATGGAAACAGTATAATTATATAGAACCAATAGCACCTGTACATAAAGCAATTATCTAAGGTATATGTATCCAACATAGATAAAGGGCTTCCCAGTTGGTGCTAGGGTTAAAGAATCTCCCTGCCAGTGCAGGAGACCCCGGTTAAATCCCTGAATCGGGAAGATTCCCTGAAAGAAGAAATTACAACCCACTTCAGTATTCTTGTTGGGAGAATCCCATGGACAGAGGAGCCTGGTGGGCTACAGTAGGTGGGGTTGCAAAAGCATGGACTGTACTGAGCATCTGAGCAAAACATAGATAAATCTTAAAAATATACTAGCTGCAAATGAATATATAGAGTACACCATTTATGTAAGTTTCAATTTAGCTGAACCATGGTCTGCATTCCTAATAAATACATAGGTGTCTGTTGAGTTCTGGAAATCATTTGCTGTAAAACATGAGGTCTCTGTATAATGGAGCATGGCCTCACTCAGCCCTTTGCATGTGAACATTACTGTGAGCTGTTATCCCTGGCCTCAGCCATGGGGTGAGCTGGGGGTGCCAGGGAACAGGCTGGGGGCTGTGACATCAGGGCTCCAGAGGCCTTGACAAGGCTGCCCACTGGCTGGGCCCAGGCTGTGAGGTTGCAGTGACCCTCTCCCCCATCCCCACCTAATCAACCTAATGGCAGTGGCAGTCACCCTGGTCATATTCTGTGGGACCTGCTCCCATTGTTTGGGCGGCTTGAGGAGTTTGAGGGCTCGTTGGGTCCTGGCACCTGGCTCTCTCAGCCATGACAACTGGACAGCATCTGGGGAGGCCCTGAGGGAGTGGTCAACTGAGATCTGCTTCCACTTTGACAGGACCTGGACCTCGGAGGTTGAAAATTGTGCCTGGAGATCCTGCCCTTTCTGGTCAGAACAGAGAATAATATTCCTTTGGTGGAGATTTACAGGAATTTAGTTACCGTAGTTACCTGACCAGGGCTTCCCTGGTAGCTCAGCTGGTGAGGAATCCGCCTGCTGGAGACCCTAGTTCAATTCTTGAGTTGGGAAGATGTCCTGGAGAAGGGAAAGGCTACTCACTGCAGTTTTCATGGGCTTCCTTGGTGGCTCAGATGGTGAAGAATCTGCCTCAAATGTGGGAGGCCTGGTTTGATCCCTGGTTTGGGAAGATCCCTGGAGGAGGGCATTGCAACCCACTCCAGTATTCTAGCCTGGAGAATCCCCAAGGACAGAAGAGCCTGGTGGGCTATAGTCCATCGGATTGTGAAGAGTCAGACACAACTAAGCAACTAAGCACAGCACAGCACAGTTACCTGATCATGCCTTAGGAAGCATCACTATGAACAAAGCTAGGGGAGGTGATGGAATTCCAGCTGAGCTATTTCAAATCCTAAAAGCTGATGCTGTGAAAGTGCTGCACTCAATATGCCAGCAAATTTGGAAAACTCAGCAGTGGCCACAGGACTGGAAAAGGTCAATTTTTATTCCAATCCCAAAGAAAGGCAATGCCAAAGAATGTTCAAACTATCACACAATAGCATTCATCTCACATGCTAGTAAAGTAAAGCTCAAAATTCTCCAAGCGAGGCTTCAAAAATTTCCAGATGTTCAAACTGAATTTAGAGAAGGCAGAGGAACCAGAGATCAAATTGCCAACATCCATTGGATCATTGTAAAAGCAAGAGAGTTCCAGAAAAAGACATACTTCTGCTTTATTGACTACACCAAAGCCTTTGACTGTTTGGATCACAAGAAACTGGAAAATTCTAAAAGACATGGGAATACCAGACCACCTGACCTACCTCTTGAGAAATGTGTATGCAGGTCAGGAAGCAACAGTTAGAACTGGACATGGAACAACAGACTGGTTCCAAATTGGGAAAGGCGTACATCAAGACTGTATATTGTCACCTTACTTATTTAACTTATATGGAGGTATATCATGCAAACTGCTGGGCTGGATGAAGCACAAGCTGGAATCAAGATTGCCAGAAGAAATATCAATAACCTCAGATACGCAAATGACACCACCTTTATGGCAGAAAGTGAAGAAGAACTAAAGAGCCTTTTGATGAAAATGAAAGAGGCGAGTGAAAAAGTTGGCTTAAAACTCAACATTCAGAAAACTAAGATCATGGCATCTGGTCCCATCCCTTCATGGCAAATAGATGGGGAAACAATGGAAACAGTGACAGAGTTTATTTTGGGGGGCTTCAAAATCACTGCCGATGGTGATTGCACGCATGAAATGAAAAGACACTTGCTCCTTGGAAGAAAAGTTATGACCAATCTAGACAGCAAATTAAAAAGCTGAGACATTACTTTGTCAACAAAGGTTTGTCTAGTCAAGGCTATGGTTTTTCCAGTAGTTATGTATGGATGTGAGAGTTGGACTATAAAGAAAGCTGAGAACTGAAGAACTGATGCTTTTGAACTGTGGTGTTGGAGAAGACTCTTGAGAGTCTTCTGGACTGCAAGGAGATCCACCAGTCCATCCTAAAGGAAATCAGTCCTGAATATTCATTGCTAGGACTGATGCTGAAGCTGAAACTCCAATACTTTGGCCACCTGATGCAAAGAACTGACTCATTGGAAAAGACCCTGATTCTGGGAAAGGTTGAAGGCAGGAGGATAAGGGGATGACAGATGGTTGGATGACATTACCAACTCGATGGGCATGAGTTTGAGTAAGCTCCAGGAGTTGGTGATGGACTGGGAAGCCTAGTGTGCTGCAGTCCATGGAGTCGCAAAGAGTTGGACATGACTGAGTGACTAAACTGAACTGACCTGACCTCAAGAACAAAGGATCTCATAACGAGAAGTTTCCAACAACTAAACCTACCCCTCCTTCACCTTTCCTAGAAAAGTGTTTTGCTGAGAGTTTTCTGTTAATTTGAGAGTTTTACAGCATAAGCCACTCACCTGCTTTCAGGGTCTTGCAATAAACCTTTCTCTGTTTCAAACTGACATTTTGGTATTGTTTGACTTCAGTGTGCATCAGGCACACGGACTTGCATTTTGATAACCAATACATATCAGCTAAAGCAAGAGATCACTTTTGGAAAGGAGCGAGATAAGATAGGATGAAACTTTAGGTGTTTCAAAATAATTCTTTTTAAAAAACGTCTTTTAAAAATTGGCACACTGTTGATAGTTGTTTTGAGGATGGGAGCATAGATGAAAACGCTGCTATTCTCTTCATGCCCGTACTTTTTGTAGGCTGGTTGTGTTCACAGTTAACAGTCATCAACAACCTGTGTGAGGATTTGCGTCTGGTGGGCTCTGGCCAGCAGCATTTGGTACTCAGGGAAGAAGGGAGGGGCTGCCACTGCCTTTATATATAGCTGCTCATCTAGGGAGGAAGGGAACATTAAGTACAGAATTAAGCAGACAATTATCCAGTTACATTTGTGAACAGCACTATAAAAGTGTGAGATCATATCTTGGAGGTACCTAATAACCAGAGGTCAGGAAAAGCTTCTGTGAATGGGCTAGATGTTTATAGTCAGATAATGCTGAAAAATCTTAAGTAGTGGGGCTAGTAAGATGTGCAGTTGGAAGTTCCGAAGAGTGAATTTGAAGAGGTAATCACAACTGGGTTCATTCACTTAACCATTTCCACAGTTAGTCAATTTTGGGGGGAGCATTTAATTCCCTATAGTAGGAGAGGCATACACCTTGATGTTATTAAGAATGTGTTTTTCATCTTTTTCAGTTGACTTATACAAGTCAGTGATTAAATAACCACACTTTTGAAAAAAAGTGATTAGTTGCTCAGTTGTGTCCAACTGTTTGTGATCCCATGGACTGCTACCCCCTGGCAACCCGAGGGTCCTTTGCCCATGGAATTCTCCAGGCAAGAATACTGGCGTGGGTAACCATCCTTTCTCCAGGGGATCTTCCCAACCTAGGGTTCGAACCTGGCTCTCCCACATTGCAGGCAGATTCTTCACTGTCTGAGCCACCACGGTTAACCCAGATTTTCGTCATTCTGAGTTAATCATGCATTGAAAATCAGTATATTGACATGTGAAGGCTGTCGATTACCTCTCTTGCCTGTGGTAAACTTGTCCTAGATGCCAAAGTTTAACTGCCTGAACCCTGTAGAACCAGCCAAGTTTTCACCTGTGGTGCAGAAAATGTTATTCCAGAATGCTTTATAGTCAGCACATTTTCCACAGTGCTGATGGAAAGTGATCTTAGCAACTGTTTGATTATTTCAAAAGCATGTTTATGGTTGAGTAGACAACACTAGTAGAATAAATGTATCCTGAGTACCATATTCCATATGTCAGAGACCGGCCCAAATGGTCATTTTTCCCTGAATACCTTCTGACTAATCCAAATCAGACCAAGATATATATTGTAGCACACATTTTATATTTGCTTTACTGATAACTAAGAGGAAGCGGCTTGGATTTTAATAAATGATGTCCTCAAATACTTTTGAACAGCAGTTGCTAAATTAGGACCCCTGGCTTGGCTTTTGTGGGGGACATGGGTGTTTTTATTGTTAGGTAGACCATTTTCATCACAAACCAGTGTATGAGCACCTGCTTTATAAATCTTGCCTCGTTAGTGTAGAGGCAACCCACACTTTGTAGTACTAAAGATTCGCTCTTAGGATACAGTGTGCTCTGCTTTGTTAAGTCACTTCACTCATGTCTGACTCTTTGCGACCCTATGGATTGAAGCTCACCAGGCTCCTCTGTTCATGGGACAAGAATACTGGAGTGGGTTTGCCATGCTGTCCTCCAGGGGATCTTCCCAACCCAGGGATCGAAGTTGCCTCTTATGTCTCCTGCATTAGCAGGTGGGTTCTTTACCACTAGTGCCACCTGGGAAGACCAAGGTATAATATAGTACACTCTTTATTTTATTTCTAGCTATTTTATTTTTTATTTTCTTTTAAACTTATAGCCAATTAAAAATGTTGTGGTAGTTTCAGGTGGACAGCAAAGGGATTCAGCCATACATATACATGTATCCACTCTCCCTACAGTACACTATTTAAAAAATGTTTCTTTAAAATGTAAGTGAGGGTTGCACATTGAATGTTAATTTATACTTGTTTCAAGGTTTAAAAAAAGTATTCAGATTACTCTTAAGTTCTGTTGCTTGACTTCAGTTACTGGGAATGAGAGCATGGAATAAGTAAAGCATTATTTGATTTTTAAAAATGATTTAGGCCTATATAAAAATAACCTAGCAACTTAAAGAATGAATCAAATTTAGAAAATGGTAAGAAAATCTGATGGATTCCCCATTTTAACTGTCAGCACAGAAAATTGTGATTTATGTTCTCTTTTGTTACATTTGCTGTGAATCATTCAAACTGAAGAAGTCATGGATCTAGGATTTATAAAGATGAAAATTTAAATCCTTGAATCAGAGAAATTAATCTTCATATTCTTGTTAATAAATATTTGTGAGAGTGGCAGCTTTATTTTTATATGATTTGTGTAGTATTGTTTTCCTAAATTTGTAAGCATGGCAAAAGAATGCAAAATATCAACCTTTAAGAAACATTCTTATGTGAATATTAATAAATTTCATTGAAATACAATGGAATTTGTTAGTGGTTCAAGTTAATTTTACATGATTTTGTATCTAAACCATCTTGATATATGACTCTTTTTACTTGAGCATTGATTTCAATTGATTTCTTCACAAACAAATACTGAAAACAGTTTTGTAATGCTTCAGTTGGCCACCCAATTTTGCTAAGATGAAAACATCCACCATTACGATAAAACTGTCTGATGTTTAGGTCAAAAAATGCGTGTTTACATGAGTGCTGAATCATTTCTCCTTTTTAGAATGAGGATGTGTGATTAAGCTTCAACCTGAAAAAGTTATATCTGCCTTACAAATCTTTTCTGGGCTTATTTATCACCCTGCAGTTTTCAGTAAGACTGTTTCCAAACTTTCAGAATGTATACATAACATGGTTTTGTTTGCAGTGTCACACTCCTTTTTTAATAGGAAGAGATAACTACAAGTTTTAGAGGTTGTTCTAATACGTTTACTTAACAGCCTATAATTCTTGGTGTTAAAAAATATATGGATAATATAACAATAGTTGAACCAGATCTACTGTGTTCAAGAGGAAACAAACTTCCTGTGCTTGCTCCTCTGTATTTCAGGTACTGTATCATGAGTGAAAGTCACTCAGTCGTGACTGACTCTTTGTGACCCCATGGACTATGCAGTTCACGGAATTCTCCAGGCCAGAATACTGGGGTGGGTAGCTGTTCCCTTCTCCAGGGAATATTCCCAATCCAGGGGTCGAATCCAGGTCTTCCACATTGCAGGCATATTCTTTACCAGCTGAGCCACCAGAGAAGCATGTGGTTGGCTTTTTACTTTAAACACTCTAGGTCAGAATTAGAGACCAGTGGATAGAGAGGGATTGTGATTAATAATAATAAAAGATGACATTTATTAGGAGTTTACTATGTGCCATATTCTTTTTTAAGCAATATACTTGGATTACCCTTTTGATCTCCACTACAATCTCATTATATTGGCACTATTATTGCCAGCCTCATTTTATTGTTGGGAAGTGAAATATAGTCAGAAAACTTGCTTAAGGTCAGTGAGCTATCACACACAAGATCTGAATTCAAACAAGAGCAAGCTATCTGACTGTATAGCCTGGCCTCTTCACATGAGGCTGTACTGCTGCTGATCAACACCTCGGATTTGTGAAACCCTGCATGCATGTGTCCTAAGTTGCTTCAGTTGTGTCTGACTCTTTGTGACTCTATTGACCAGTAGCCCGCCAGGATCCTTTGACCTTGAGATTCTCCGGGCGAGAATACTGGAATGGGTTGCCATGCCCTGCTCCAGGGGATCTTCACATCCCAGGGATAGAACCCATATCTCTCTTACATCTCCTGCATTAACAGACATGTTCTTTACTGCTCGTACCACCTGGGAAGCCCTTATGAAGCTCTAGTACTGAGTAAATGTACTGAGTTCATTGAATATACATTATTGTAAATGGGATGACTTCGTAGCTAAATGTAGGCCAAATCTCACTTTTTGCCTATTCATATTTTTGCATTTTTCATGGGAAATATAGGATAGAGAATCCCGTTTACTCTAAACCGTATGAGAAGAGAATGAACAAAATAGAGAGGTACTAAATTCAATTCAGCAAGCAATCTGCTCTTGAAATTGTTGTTTTGGGAGACCTAGGAATACTTCCAGAAGATGTGACCAAAGAAATAATACATAGAGATTAAAAATGAAACATATAATTGTGTAATTGGGAGACTGATGGTGGATGTATAGCATTGAAAAGTAAGCCGAATGTTAACACAAATGTCTTTATTTGTTGTGTTATTTTGTCTTGTCTGTTTTATTTGTTGTGTTACTTATTTCTGCTAAGTCATGGTATAAGGACAACACGTTGTTGAAACATAAGAAAAATCATAGTACATTTCAGAGATATTTTTTTCTTTCAGTTTGAGATATAATTAACATATATTACTATAATTTTAAGGTATACAGCATAATGATTTGACTTACATATATCATGAAATGATTATCACGATAAGTTTAGTGAACATCCATTATCTCATACAAGATACATACATACATACAAGATACATACATACATACAATCTCTCACAAGATTAAAGAAAGAAAAAGAATATTTTTCCTTGTGATGACAACTCCTAGAATTTACCCTTATTAACAACTTTCACGTATAACATACAGAATGTTAGTTATATTTACTGTGTTGTACATTATTTCCCTAGTACTTATTTATCTTATAATTGCAAGTTTGTGCTGTTTGAATGCCATCACCTGATTTTCCCTTCCCCCACCTCTGACTGTGATAACCACAAATCTGACCCCTTTTTCTATGAGTTTGTGTTTGAAATATAATTGACCTGTAACGTGAAGTGAAGTGAAGTCGCTCAGTCGTGTCCGACTCTTTGCGACCCCATGGACTGTAGCCTACAACGCTCCTCCGTCCATGGGATTTTCCAGGCAAGAGTACTGGAGTGGGTTGCCGTTGTAAAACTATATTAATTCCCGTTACACAACACAGTGATCTGATACTTCTATACATTTTTAAGTGTAAGGATAAGTCTAGTTATAATATGTTACCATACTAAGGTATCACATAGCTGTTGACTTTATTCCCCAGATTGCACTTCATACCCATGACTCATTTATTTTGCAACTCTGAATACCAGACCACCTGACCTGCCTCTTGAGAAACCTGTATGCAGGTCAGGAAGCAACAGTTATAAGTGGACATGGAACAGCAGACTGGTTCCAAATAGGAAAATGAGTACATCAAGGCTGTATATTGTCACCCTGCTTATTTAACTTATATGCAAAGTACATCATGAGAAACGCTGGGCTGGAGGAAGCACAAGCTGGAATCAAGATTGCTGGGAGAAATATCAATAACTTCAGATATGCAGATGACACCACCCTTATGGCAGAAAGTAAAGAAGAACTAAAGAGCCTCTTGATGAAAGTGAAAGAGGAGAGTGAAAAAGTTGGCTTAAAGGTCAATATTCAGAAAACTAAGATCATGGCATCTGGTCCTATCACTTCATGGCAAATAGATGGGGAGACAGTGGAAACAGTGTCAGACTTTTATTTTTTGGGGCTCCAAAATCACTGCAGATGTTGATTGCAAACATGAAATTAAAAGACACTCCTTGAAAGTAAAGTTATGACCAACCTAGACAGCATATTAAAAAGCAGAGACATTACTTTGTCAAAAAAGGTCCATCTAGTCAAGGCTATGGTTTTTCCAGTAGTCATGTATGGATGTGAGAGTTGGACTATAAAGAAAGCTGAGCACCGTAGATTTGATACTTTTGAACTGTGGTGTTGGAGAAGACTCTTGAGAGTCCCTTGGACTGCAAGGAGATCCAGCCAGTCCATCCTAAAAGAGATCAGTCCTGGGTGTTCATTGGAAGGACTGATGTTGAAGCTGAAACTCCAGTACTTTTGCTACCTGATGAGAAGAGCTGACTCATTTGAAAAGACCCTGATGCTGGGAAAGATTGAGGGCAGGAGGAGAAGGGGACGACAGAGGATGAGATGGTTGGATGGCATCACCAACTCAATGGACATGGGTTTAGGTGGACTCCGGGAGTTGGTGACGGACAAGGAGGCCTGGCATGCTGAGGTTCAAGGGGTCACAAAGAGTTGGACATGACTGAGCAACTGAAATGAACTGAACTGAACTGAATCTCCTTCACCTGTTTCTTTCTTCCTCTCACTGCCTTCCTCTCTGGCAACCACCAGTTTGTTCTCTCCATATACTAATATATCTGTTTATATTATGTTTATTCACTTGGTTTTTTGTAGATACCCCATATAAGTGAAATGATACAGTATTTGTCTTTTTCCGGCTTATTTCACTTAGCATCATACCCTCCGGTCCATCCATGTTGTGGAAAGTGGCACTAATTTCATTCTTTTTTTTATGGCTGAGTTTTATATCTGTATCTGAATATCTGTACAAAGAAGTTATATATTTATATATATAACTTCTTTATCCATTCTTTTACTGATAGATGGGGCTTCCCTGGTAGCTCAGTTGGTACCCTGGTAGCTCAGCTGGTAAAGAACCCGCCTGCAATGTGGGATACCTGGGTTTGATCCAGTTTGGGAAGATCCCCTGGAGAAGGGAACAGCTTCCCACTCCAGTATTCTGGCCTGGAGAATTCAATGGACTGTACAATCCATGAGGTCACAAAGAGTTGGACACGACTGAGTGACTTTCACTTTCTCTTTAGATTTTTTCTGTATCTTAACTATTGTAAATAATGCTGTAGTGAACACAGGCATATATCTTTTTGAATTAGTATTTCTGTTTTCTTCAGATAAATACCCAGGAGTGGAACTGCTGGATCATATAATGGTTCTATTTTTAATGTTTTGAGGAATCTCCATCCTGTTTTCCATAGTGGCTGCACCTGTTTACATTCCCACCAGCAGTGTGAGGGTTCTCTTTTTCCCATGTTGTCTCTAACACTGTTATTTCTTGTCTTTTTGCCATTCTGACAGATATGAGGTGATAGCTCAATGTGGTTTTGATTTGCATTTCCCTAATGGTTAGTCACATTAATCCTCTTTTTCATGTGACTGTTGGCCATCTGTATGTCTTTGAAAGAATGTCTAGTCAGATCCTCTGTCCATTTTTTAATTGCTTTTTTCTTCATATCGAGTTATATGAATTCTTTGCATATTTTGGATAGTGATTCCTTATTGGATATATCATTTGCAAACATCTTCTCCCATTAAGTGGTTTGCCTTTCCATTTTGTTTATGGTTTCCTTCCCTGTGCAAAAGCACTTAGTTTGACCTAGTCCCACTTGTTTATTTTTGCTTTTGCTTCTCTTGCCTAAGGAGATGTATCCAAAAAAAAAAACACAAAAATTACTAAGACTGACGCCAAAGAGTTTACTGCCTATTTTTCTTCTAGAAGTTTTATGATTTCAGGTCTTATATTTAAGTCTTTAATGTATTTTGAATTTATTTTTGTTCATGTTGTGAGAAAGTAGTCCACTTTGATTCTTTTCCTTGTAGTTGTCCAATTTTCCCAACACCATTTATTAAAGAGTCTGTCATTTCTTCATTGCATATTCTTGCCTCCTTTGTCATAGATTAATTGCCTGTATATGTGTGGGTTCATTTCCAGGCTCAGAGATATTTTTGCATGTTTATTAACTAATTTGACTAGGAAGCACTTTGGATTATATAATATGTATTCATTTGCATTGTTCTGAAATGTCAAACACTTTTTTTTTTTTACTTTTTTCTATTTTGGATGTGTTTATTTATTTATATTTATTTTTTTTACCTTACAATATTGTATTGGTTTTGCCATACATCAAATGCTCTTAATCTAAAGATATTAAAGTTTCCATTTTAATGCTTTGCAAGCATTTTCCTAAGAATTGATTGGTTAAAACTAATTCTCTCTCTGGGAGAGATCCACATTTTATGGACCCTAGATAATACTCAATTTGAAGCCCTCACTACTCAAGAAAATGAATAAGAATTAAGAATATGAAAATAGGTAGAAATGTGGATGTTTATTTAGAATGAGAATAAGTCACAAAAAATATGAATTTTAGAAGACTGATAAATATCACAAATATCATAAAATTCAGAAAATTTAATAATATTCTTATTAACTACCTAACATCAATGTTATACTTTTTTCTACATTTTTTGGCTGCATACCTTTTGATCACCTCTTCATATGCAAAAGTTTATAATGTTTTCTTTTTTTGCGTGTGTGTAATGAAATTTTATTAAAGTATAAAGGAGATAGAGAAAGCTTCTGACATAGGCATCAGAAGGGGGCAGAAAGAGTACCCTCCTGCTAGTCTTCACCTGGATGTTACATAGTTACTGAAGTGAAGTGAAGTTGCTTAGTTGTGTCCAACTCTTTGAGACCCCATGGACTGTAGCCTACCAGGCTCCATCCGTGGGATTTTCCAGGCAAGAATACTGGACTGGGTTGCCATTTCCTTCTCCATATAACATTTTCCATAGAAAAAAATGAAATGATAATTTAATCTTTCCTCTAGCATGGTTGAAGTGTATGTGTATAATTATTGACAGCTTGGGAAAGTGTCTTTTAGCTTTACAACTAATTATTGATAATGCTAAACATAAATTTACAAGATTGTTTTTAAATTTGGGTTAACCTCTCTCAAATTTCTTTCATGTATCAGCTGTTATATTTTATGGGGTTTCAAGGTTTCCTGAGCATTTGCTAATCCTAAATACACTGATTTTATGACACTTGTTAGTCAGCTGGTGGCTGAAGAGAAAGCATATGTAGTGTATTCTGTAATATTTGTTGACATCAATGTTTTGTGTAAAATTATCAAGAAATTTAATTTTTTTCTAGCATGTGCATAAATCAGTCCTCTTTTTAATTGGATTCTCAAATAACCAGCATGCCTGTTAATTACTTTTATGTGAAAACTTTTTCTTTTAGTAACTTTAGCTTATGTATAATCTGACAAAAGTTTGGTATAATTTATTTTTAAATGTCAGAATAATTTCTTTTGTCTTGATTTCATTGCTTATGTTTGTCATCTTTGTCCCATATCCATTAAATTTTCTCCTGAATATTCTTTCTGTTTTTTAAAAAATGCATTTAAAAATGACTTAAACAGCTGACTTTTCTATACAAAGAAGTTGAGCCCATATGACCCTCTTGCTTTATTGAAATATTCCATGATTTAAAAGGCAATGGACTAATTGGACTTCATTAAATATTTCACTTTGATCAAACACTTACTAAAAATATAGTACATTTTAAATTATATGTGCTGTGTTACGGAATATATTCCTGACATTCCTCTCCTGACAGGAGAACCTGTTTTGCTGAGGTGGAAATGGAAACTGAAAATTGTGTACAAGTTTACACCTTTCATGTTTGGAGGAATTGACGCCAGACTAAGTTGTGATGTTGTACATTTTAAACTTTATTTCTCCTACGTTATACACATGTATGCACTTCTATATATGTGTATATACAGGCTTCTCAGGTGGCTCAGCAGTAAAGAATCCACCTGCAATGCAGGAGACGTGGGTTCAAACCCTGGGTTGGGAAGATTTGCTGGAGGAGGGCATGGCAACCCACTCCAGTATTCTTGCCTGGAGAATACCATGGACAGAGGAGCCTGGCGGGCTACTGTCCATAGGGTTGCAGAATCAGACACAACTGAAACCAGTTAGCGTGTATGCACATTAGGCTTATATTGGAACCACTTAATATATTCTCTTTTAACTTTTCTGTATTTTTCATTTATTAATCTTTCTATGCTTTCTTCATTCATTTTCTCTGTAGGTTGGCATTTGTCCAGTCTATTTCATTAATGTTTACAATTTTCATTTTCATATTTCTGTTTGGCTATATTTAATCAGATAGCTGTATCTGACTCATATTTACCATTTTGCTACTTAATTCATGGTTTGCTTTATGTTTATTACTCCTTCCTTTATATTTCTAAAGGCTCTATATCTGCTGTGTAAATTTGAATGAACTTAACCAATAGTGATAAAGTCATGAACCTTTCTTGTTTCTGAGTGAGAAGTCTGCAGGAAAGCAGGCCAGGTTCCTTAGAGGCTCCATGAGGCCATCAGGGGCCCAGCCTCTTGTTCTTCTCTCATCACTCTAGAGTGTTAGGGCCTCTTAGGGGTCAAAAATTGCCTGTTCTCATATGAAAGTTGGTGTTAAAGCACTAAGTAAGATAGTGTCAAAAATTCTTTTTCTCTCCAGAGAAGAAAATCTCTCCAGTAAATTGTTCAGTTCAGTTCAGTTGCTCAGTTGTGTCCGACTTTTTGCGACCCTATGAATTGCAGCATGCCAGGCCTCCCTGTCCATCACCAACTCCCGGAGTTCACTCAGACTCACGTCCATCGAGTCAGTGATGCCATCCAACCATCTCATCCTCTGTCGTCCCCTTCTCCTGCCCCCAATCCCTTCCAGCATCAGAGTCTTTTCCAATGAGTCAACTCTTCGCATGAGGTGGCCAAAGTACTGGAGTTTCAGCTTTAGCATCATTCCTTCCAAAGAACACCCAGGGCTGATCTCCTTTAGAATGGACTGGTTGGATCTCCTTGTGAGACCCCAGTAAATCCCCTCTCATGTCCCTTTGATCAGAGTGAGGCCTGCACACGGGACACATACAGACACACACCCTTAGCCCAGTGACTGACAGACAGGAAGGGGCTGGGTAGGCCTTAAGCCTTGAGGAATGTGCTGAGGCTGGGCGCCTAATGCCTGGGGCATGGAGGAAGGGGGTGTAATCTTTAAGCAACAACCAATATGTCTGCTACATGCTTATTTAAAAATTTTTTTTCAGAAGATCCCACTTTGTTTGACTTTCCTCAGAGGTGAGTTTTCCCAATGTATATTAATTTTTGCTTAAGATTTTCTCATAGTCCATTCTCTTTTCCCTGTAAGCATTCTTCTTTTTACAGTAGTTAAAGGATTGCTTCCATCTGCATGATGTTCAGAACCAGTTCTTAGGGTTGATGGTTTGAGGTAACTTATCATGTATTAATATGTAATTCCTGTGTCAGTGAGAGGTTTAGTTTGCTAATGAAGAAAAAGAAAATAAAACATCTGAGAGTTTGGAATTAGCAGATGCAAACTATTATGTGGAGAATGGGTAAGTAACAAGTGAAAGTGTTAGTTGCTCAGTTTTGTCCAACTCTTTGTGACCCCATGGACTGTTGCTCTTGAGCCTCCTCTGTCCATGCAGTTCTCCAAACAAGAATACTAGAGTGGGTAGCCAGTCCCTTCTCCAGGGGATCTTTACCATCTGAGCCACTATGGTTACTTCAGACTTTTTGTCATTCTGAGTTAATTATGGATTAAAAATCAAGAATACTGGAGTAAGTAGCCATTCCCTTCTCCAGGGGATCTTCCTGACCCACAGTTCAAACCTGGGTCTCCTGCATTACAGGCAGCTTCTGTATCATCTGAGCCACAAGGGAAGCCCCATAAATTACAAGATCCTACTGTATATCACAGGGAACTATATTCAGTGGTATAATATCTGCCAATTTAATGTCAGTAGAGCAGGCAACAGCAGCAGGGGTGTTTTTCATGACACACCTATTGAAACGTGATGCTATATTTAGGCAATTTATTAACAACAACTATTCACCCACAATATTAAGGAGCCTCAAATAAGGTGTGGAAAAGAATATGATAAAGGATGGATTCTAGAAAAATGATACTGATGAACCTATTCACAGGGCAGAAATACAGACACAGACATAGAGAATAGATTTGTGGATACAGTGAGGGAAGGAGAGGGTGGGATGAATTAAGAGATTAGCAGTGGCATATATACAGTATCATGTGTAAAATATATATGCTGTGTTCTGTGACGACCTAGAGGGTAGGATAGGGGAGTGATGGGAGGGAGGCTCAAGAAGAAGGGGAAATATGTGTACTTATAGCTGATTCATGTTTTTGTACAGCAGAAACCAACGTAACATTGTAAAGCAATTATCCTCCAATTAAAAAATATATATATGCATGGGTATATATGTGTGTGTGTGTGTGTCTGTGTGTGTGTGTGACTGAATCACTGTGCTTTATAGCAGACATTAACACAATGTTGAAATCAACTATACTCGAATAAAATGAATTTTTAAAAAATGCCTGAGGTTTGCTTCTAAAACCCTGAAAGCAGTGTTCTTAAATGTTTTTTCATGTAAGTTCTGTAACATTTGTTCACTGAATAAATGCCTCATCTGCATTTATTTTTCTTTTCCAAGTTTTCAGAACATTTATGTATGCTTCTTTCTTATTTCTGAAATCTAAAATTGTCATTCAGTAAATCAAATCTTGTAGTACATTAGAGCTAGAGTACATATAAGGGCCCATCCTGTGTTAGATGCTATGAAAGTTCATAAATGTGTGAGTCACAGGCTAATCTTCCTGAAGCTCTGTTTGGAGTTAGAGAGGAGGAGTGTGCATACAGACATGTATATGAGCCTTAAATGAAGAGTGCCAGCTACTGTACTCCATTAGGTTTGAAAAGAATGAACACATTCTCTCCGTAACTGGTGATGAAAATTATAAGAGAAGAAAGGCACTGCAGTGCCAGATCCTACACAAAGAGTGATAATTGGGTATCAGTTCCACCTGTCTGAGGTTACGCCCACAACAGCGATGCTAGCATGACTTCAGGTCTCATTGCCTTAATAATACCTGAAGAACAGATTGTTTAACCTTGGCTGCAGTGGGCCCTGCTGACATTATTTATTGCAGTTTTCTAATTTTATTACTTTTCTGGTTTCCCAGTAGTCATTTTCACTTTACACCTTGAGTTGTTTTGACACAGGAGTTGAATCTCCAGATTTTAAAACACCTTATTTGAGGCTCCTTAATATTGTGGGTGAATGGTTGTCATTAAGAAAGTGTTTGAATATAGCATCACATTTCAATAGGTGTGTCATGAAAAATACCCCTGCTGCTATTGCCTGCTTCACTGATATTAAATGGCTCAGACAGATTCTGCATCTCATAATCTCCTTGACTTAAAAGCAGGTGCATCTTATGTGAGAGCCAGAAAATTTGCAGAGCAATGTAGTACTTAACCACAGGCTTAAACATTTTCTACCTTGCACATAGGAGGTATGCTTCTGAAGAAAAGAAAATAAAGTTCTCTTTTTTACTGACTCACTTGATTTTCAGATTGAAAAAAAAAATTTTTTTGCAGTTTAAATTGTATCAATCTACAGTAAGTAACATGAGTAGGATGCTAGACTATGGGAGTCTTTTCCCTAGTAAGTTAAAAAAAAAAATCATCATGATGGATTCTAATCTGGCTTTGTTGTGCTCTGTACCCACCAGCAGTTAAATGTCTGTAGCCAAGACTTGCAGATCTATTTATGTCATTGAGTGGCTTAATATTCCTCACAAACTTCAACATCCATTGATAATTTACAAACTCCTGATCACGCCTATGAAGCCCACTCATTCTAGCGCCTTCCAACTTTCTGATTCTTCACCCCAGTTGATCCAAGGTCATGGCTGTGTCTTTGAACTTGACCCAGGCCCTCCTTGAAGGCTGTGGCAGAGACCACTGAAGAACAGTGCTGTTGACCGTGCTGACCAAAATATATTGCCTGTCTGTTGCATTGCATTTCATGAAAGGAGTATAGAATATTTGAATCACTATTTTTTTTTTCTCATGACTAGACTGACGTTATAGGTTTTGGTGAGGAAGACTGCAGATTGGCAAGAGCTGGAATAAATCATGTTTACTTAATATAAATAAAGGTGGTAACCTACAAAAATGTTTATAGATTTGTGTATATTCCTGGGTTAGTATATACATGCAATTTTCTGTGTTCTGGTAGCTGAGAGGTCTTAGAAACAGTGAGCACACCTAGCACTCAGAACTTGGTTTCTAATACATTCTCCAGTGAAAGGAACCACAACTGCTTGGAGAAATGGTTGATTGCAGGTTTGAGCCAGAAATCTTCAATATGAGCCTAGAGCATCTTAAAGTGCTAGGAAATAAGGAAAATATCAAACAAAAACACAATGAATGGGGACATGTAAAAGGGCCCCAGGGATTGAACCCACATCTCTTGCATTGGCAGGCAGATTCTTTACCACTAGCAGTTCTTGGGAGCCCCAGGAAAGGCATGCAGGGGCAATTGGAACTACAAAATAAAGTAGTATTGTATTATAACAGGAAGTATAAAATATTCACAAATTCATCTGATGTAAATACATGATTGAATAAATAAATGAAGGAGAATAGACATATCCAATGTAAAAACATTGCTAATAATTTATGTAGCTTAACTCTCTACTCCTTAAGCATGGGCTGTACGTAATTAGTTCCTTCTATAGACTGCAGTATTGAAGGAGAGTAATTTTACAGCGGATAAACTTACCAAATACTGTCACCCAGGTGATCAAGTTTAATGTAAATAGTGATGTCATATTGATAGCTTCTGGAGTAAGAAATGGCAATCCACTCCAGTATTCTTGCCTGGAAAATTTCATGGACAGAGGAGCCTGGCAGGATACAGTTCAGGGGTTCACAAACAGCTGGACACAACTAAGCAACTGAGCACATTAATAGCTTATATGATGAAAATGGCTCTTTTTACATTCATGGTCATCTTCTCCAAAACCCATAGCCCTAGCCTAATTATGAGAAAATATCAGACAAATCTTAAGTGAGGGTCTTTCTACAAAATACCCAACCAAATACATCTCAAAACTGTCAAAATCATCGAACAAGGAACATCTGAAACACTCTTACAACCCAGAGAAGCCTAAGGAGATATGACAATGTAAATGCAGTTTGCTATTCTGAATGCAATTTTGGAACTGAAAAAGGACTTTAGGTAAAAATTGAGGAAATCTGAATAAAGTATGTTTTTTAGTTAAATAAAAAAGGCTCCTTAAAAATGGAGAGTCTTTTCCAGTTCTCTTTAATCTTCACCAATGTTCAATATGAATATGAAGAAGGAATCTATCTCAGTATTTAAGAAAGTATTAGTGATCCAGTAGAAAGAATTTATTTCATTTTCTTAAATATTCTGTTTGTTTATGAATTCCCCTGTGTATTACTCCCTTTTTTGCTGAAACCTTCAATCTTTTGAAGCCAGATGCATGAAACTTTGAAAACATCATATATAAATTATATAACAATTCTTAAGAGAAGGAGAAAAATTTATTTCATGGTCATTTAAACTGTGATGGATATTTGATAAGTGACATTTTTAACATTCCTCCTATCAAAGAAAACAAACTAAGGCAGAATTATCCCAATAACAATGATAAGAGCCATTATTTTTCAACTGGTTTATTTGTTGTTATTTAGTCACTAAGTGATATCTGACTTTTGCAACCCCATGGACTGTAGCCTCCCAGGCTCCTCTGCTCATGGGGTTTTCTGGACAAGTATACTGAAATGGGTAGACATTTCTTCTCCAGGGCATCTTCCTGACCCAAGGAGCAAACCTGTGTTTCTTGCATTGGCAGGTGGATGCTTTACCACTGAGACACTTGGGACACTAAATGCTTGATAGACACTCCCTAGCTCCTCATTTCAGTATCAGTGCAGGCAGAGTTAGTAACAAGCGTTTGTATTTAGATGACTATTTATCAGGGTGACTCACAGAACTAGACATTTCATATGTTACGGATGACCTATTACTGCAGCCTTGGAGTATTTTTCCTCCTGCCTGTCCTTTTTCCCAGTGTGTGGGGTTTGCGGGGAGGACAAATGGGAGAGAGAACTTTGGTAGCCAGATCTGTAGAAGATACCTTACTATGACTCATATATACTAAAAAAAACAGTTCTTTGAATAATATATGGAAACTAATTTTTAATGAGGCATTATCCTTTCTTAAAATAGAATCTTTTTGTCTGCCCATTAACTGTGAAAATCACTGATGAGGGACTAAGAGCTAGGACTCACATAGGAGTTCAATAAATACTGTTGCAAAACCATCCTAGTAGCATCCTTTGTGCTGTTTTGAAATAAGTTTTTTAGGGGAGATTTTAGGAAGGAGATTTTCATGAATCATAGTCCATCAGTATTTGGTTTTTGTTCTGAGAAGAACTTTGGTTGTTCTAGAGCTAATAATGGTATGTGGGCTATTGTATGTGGAGAGGATGTTCTGAACCTTGTGTGAGTACTTGACATTTTGCTGATGGTGGTAAGAAAGGTGTCCTTATCCATTTCTGTGCACTTACAATGGTTGCATTTTCTGAGAGGCTGGCCAGCATTATCAACACAGACTTAGGGATATACACCTACAGGGGCAAGTACTCCATGAAGAATTTTAACCAGGGACTTTGAAAAGTTAACAATAAGACAGAATAATCAGCCTCTGTGTCCCCAGGCTCTTGTGAGACTCTCCTATCACAGCCTATCCATTCCTTCCATTGCAAGTAAATACTGATGAGAATATCCTGATGAAATACCATAAACCTGAAGTTTGCATGAATCCAGACATAAAATGTTTTATAATCATTACAGATTTAATGAGTTCTTTTATATGTATTTTGTAGATTCAACATGGGATTAGGGAAATTATTAAAAGTATAGAATGTAGAACTTTAATATTAAATATTATAACTGATAACTAATTTCCACTATTGCAGACAAGTATTCAGAAACAATCAGATGTATGTATATATTCTACAAACATTGTTTTTATGCAAGACATTGGATTTTCCATGATTGACAATAAATGGAAAGGAAAGTTTAGATTGAAAGAGCTAGGGGATTCATTTCAATGGATTTTTACTTTTGTTTCAAGTTTTATAATAAAGGTTTTAGGAACTTTTACAGAAACTAAACCAGTCTGTCACCTAGGCACATTCTTAGTAGTATCTCCATAGTTTGACTTTCATCAGTCATGAAAGAATTCTTGAGCCATGTGGAAGAGATCTCTTTCTCTCTCTCCCCATCTCTCATCACCTACCACCTTTTTGTTTTCCTTACTTTTCTTCTGCCTCTTTTCAGGGGAATTCCCAAAATATGTTTAAATATTTTTCTGCAGCAAATGTGAGGAAAACTCTAGGCAAATCAGGTTTAAAAAAAGAAAGTTTATTTCCGGATTTCTGGGGGAGGATAGACAGTTTTAAACAGAAACAAGGAAGAGATTAGGAATTCCGCTGGATATGAAAAATCTATATTCATTAAGTAGAGCTATGCAAACAGCTGTAAATTTGGATAATAGGCAAGGGAAGATATCTGAATTTCATTAGTCTTTTTTCCTTTACAGTTAGCAGATATCTCACCTTCTAAAATTACTTTGATTGTGGTTTACCACAATAAGCATGTAATTAAAATTGAAGAATGTTTACCAGGTGAGGAAATTTGATGAAATGGAGCCAGGAGAAGGGATTGGAAAATGTGCAAAGAAGAATAACTCAAGAAACACACTACAATTGGGAAGTTATTTTAGCAAAGGTACTGTGGGCAAGGATTTCAATCAAGTAGAGGATGCTGGGTTAAAACTAGTATGTAGAAACTAAGTCACCAGGATGTTTTTGGTGTTGAGCATTAATTAAGTCAATATTCATTGATAGCCTATTATGCTTTGATTTCTATATCATATCCTGGGAGAATCATTGGTGAGAACAGTTTCTGTAATCAAAGAGTATGTATTCTAGTTATGGTGAGAAGTTTGCATTACTGTGGAGTGTTACTGTGTGGTGTGTGCATATGGATTGGGAAAGAGATTTCTGACTCAGATTGGGCATGGGATCAGCTAGGTGGCCCTTTTTCTTGTTTCAGGTGCTGGCTATGCAGTTACCATGGAGCATAATTATTTTTCTAATGGCAACGTGTGGCAGCATCCTGCATGGATGGCATACTAGAAGTGCCAAAATCCTTCTAGATGGATGTATCAGGAAAGGCACAAAAAAAGGAGTGGAATCCAAAGTGCAGAAGGGTTAGCAAGAGTCTGAAAATAGACATATCTGGGGAGACAATCCATGATTCTTTTGCACAAAGTATCAGAAGATAGGAAAGAAATTTAAGATAGATTCAGCATTTCCAGAGTTTAACCACTGATGGACTGATATTATAAAATGAAGTGCCCAGAAAGAGAGAGGATGATCAACAAAGGGCTCTTTCAATCATAAAATCGAGGCTCAATTAATAGGGTTGCCAAGAGTTGGACATGAGTGAAACGACTTAACACATACAATATTTGATGAGTGAGTCATAGATTGTGATATGATAATTGTTATAATTGAGAACTAGAAGATTATGACTCTCAATAGTTGTAAATATGATACTTACACCTCTTTAAAAAATACCAGTATTTTTCTAACTGAAGGGGTAGATTGATATTAGTGGCCTGTGGAATCAGTATACTGAGGCCTGCTTAATGATTAAAAATGTAATAAAATAGAAAAGAGAATCTGAAAAAGTAAGTACTTTAAAGCTTTTATTCTGAGTATATTTATGGATGTTTGTGTGTCCTTGAGTGGACACAGAAAATGTATTTCTTACTGTGGGTTGGTGTCAAAGAGCCCTGAAAGTCATTGTAATGGAGAAGGAGCAGTTTCCCCATGGTGTACATGCTGAGAAAGAACCAGGAGTAGCATCAGGAGACCAGGATCTGGGCATGTTTGTCCTGAGCCCGAAGTAAGAACCATCAGCAAAACTACAGTGGCAACATTGACACCCATGCCTTCAGTCCCAAGGTGACATCAGTCTCAGATCCTTCAGGTGCTTCCTTAGTTGTGATGAAGATAAACTGAGAGTAATGGTTAGCTCAGAAGGGTGTCTTCCCTGTGCAAATAGTTCATTAATGATCTATATTCCCCAGCCTTCAGAGATTCTCACTGACCCCTTGGCAGCTTTGAAGATTTCTGGGCATATTGGATGAGATCTATGTTCTTTCTGGCTCAGTTTGGGGAAATTAAGGAAGGAGTAGTTGCAAGTATGTATTTGGAGGGACATTTAACTAGTTCTCTGCTCTGCTTCATCTGCTTTCATTAAATGGAGAGAAAACAGACTTCCTATGAGAGCTCCATCCTCTTTTAGGTCTGTGAGATAGAAGGTTAATCTCACCAATCACTTCTTCAAATAGCATTTTACACAAGTCAGCAAGTGACCCTTCTGAGGTGACCATATCTTTAATTTTATTAGAATATGCCTTGTGCTTAGAAACAGGAAGCACATAGGGGAAACAGCAATCCCAGAACAGGGACTTCAAATGAAGCTTTTCAGGATAAGAGATGTGTTAATTTGATGTTAAGCTGTAATTAGACATTAGTCCAGGGAGTGGAGAATGGAGGGGAGGAAGTGAAAAAGCACATTTTTGAGAAAAAAGACCTATATACACACAGAACTGGTAAAATTTGCACATGATAAAGGTCAGTTTTCATTCCAATCCCAAAGAAGGGCAATTCCAAAGAATGTTCAACGTACCGCACAATTGCACTTATTTCACACATTAGCAAAGTAATGCTCAAAATTCTCCAAGATAGGCTTCAAGAGTACGTGAACTGAGAACTTCCACATGTTCAAGCTAGATTTAGAAAAGGCAGAAGAGCCAGAGATCAAATTGCCAACATCTGTTTGATCATAGAAAAAGCAAGAGAATTCCAGATAAACATCTACTTCTGCTTCATTGACTACATTAAAGCCTTTGACTGTGTGGATTGCAACAAACTATGGAAAACTCTTCAAGAGATGGGACAACCAGACCACCTTACCTCCTTCTGAGAAACCTACATGAAGGTCAAGAAGCAACAGTTAGAACCAGAAATGGAACAACAGACTGGTTCTAAATTGAGAGAGGAGTGTGTCAAGGCTGTATGTTGTCAACCTGTTTCTTTAACTTATATGCAGAGTACATCAAATTAGACAAGAAAGCAAGCCTTTGTTGAGACATTAAAGATCAGTGGGACCTTGTTTGCTGGGCAAGAGAGACACAGATAAAACTTTTGCATAATCCTGTGTGTTTAAATTGGCATATGTATCCTGCTGCTGCTGCTGCTGCTAAGTCGCTTCAGTCGTGTCCGACTCTGTGTGACCCCATAGAAGGCAGCCCACCAGGCTCCCCCATCCCTGGGATTCTCCAGGCAAGAACACTGGAGTGGGTTGCCATTTCCTCTTTCAATGCATGAATGTGAAAAGTGAAAGTGAAGTGACTTAGTTGCATCCGACTGTGTGCGACCCCATGGACTGGATCCTACAAGCCTCCTCCATCCATAGGATTTTCCAGGCAAGAGTACTGGAGTGGGGTGCCATTGCCTTCTCCAATATGTATCCTAAGAATGGCAAGTTGGTTAGTGTGTGTGTGTGTTTCTGTTTGTAGTTCTGAGAAGATGGGAAAGGTGTGGGAGGTGAATGTAAATCTGAAAAGTATGCTGTAGGTGGCTTGAGGAGAATTGTGGGCAGCTGAGCAGGACTAGATGATGAACAACCTTGTGTGGTAGGAGATAATGGTAGGCAAATGCTGAAGGATTTTAAGTCGTCTTTCAGAAACAATATTGGGTCATAGTTTAGAACAGTTACTCAGGGGCTAGTGCAGTAGGTTATGTGGAAAGCTTCGAGATTGGGGCAGGGAGACAGAGACTGTTTCAGTAGGAAAATTTTCTAGTACAGTTATAGAAATATAATTACCAATTTTAAGTATCTGGCATGTTTGCTTCAGTTCAGTTCAGTCACTCAGTCGTGTCTGACTCTTTGTGACCCCATGAATTGCAGCATGCCAGGCCTCCCTGTCCATCACCAGCTCCCGGAGTTCACCTAAACTCATGTCCATTGAGTCGGTGATGCCATCCAGCCATCTCACCCTCTGTCATCCCCTTCTCCTCCTGCCCCCAATCTGCCATAGAAGCAGTCCTAAGGTGAAAGAATTACACAGAAGGTAAGACCCAGGGATATGCGAGCTTGGAAAACCTGCATCAAATTATACATCTTTACCAAAATGAATCAACAGTTTAATTGTACCTAAGCATGCATATCGGAGAAGGCAGTGGCACCCCACTCCAGTACTCTTGCCTGGAAAATTCCATGGATGGAGGAGCCTGGTAGGCTGCAGTCCATGGGGTCGCAAAGAATCAGACACGACTACGCAACTTCACTTTCATTTTTCACTTTCATGCATTGGAGAAGGAAATGGCAACCGACTCCAGTGTTCTTGCCTTGAGAATCCCAGAGACAGTGGAGCCTGGTGGGCTGCCGTCAATGGGGTCGCACCAAGTCGGACATGACTGAAGCGACTTAGCAGCAGCAGCAGCAGCAAGCATGCAGATGACACCACCCTTATGGCAAAAAGTGAAGAGGAACTAAAAAGCCTTTTAGTCAGAGTCTTTTCCAATGAGTCAACTCTTCGCATGAGGTGGCCAAAGTACTGGAGTTTCAGCTTTAGCATCATTCCTTCCAAAGAACACCCAGGACTGATCTCCTTTAGAATGGACTGGTTGGATCTCATTGCAGTCCAAGGGATTCTCAAGAGTCTTCTCCAACACCACAGTTCAAAAGCATCAATTCTTCGGCGCTCAGCTTTCTTCACAGTCCAATTCTCACATCCATACGTGGCCACTGGAAAAACCATAGCCTTGACTAGACGGACGTTTGTTGGCAAAGTAATGTCTCTGCTTTTGAATATGCTATCTAGGTTGGTCATAACTTTGCTTCCAAGGAGTAAGTGTCTTTTAATTTCATGGCTGCAGTCACAATCTGCAGTGATTTTGGAGCCCAGAAAAATAAAGTCTGACACTGTTTCCACTGTTTCCCCATGTATTTGCCATGAAGTGATGGGACCAGATGCCATGATCCTAGTTTTCTGAATGTTGAGCTTTAAGCCAACTTTTTCTCTCTCCTCTTTCACTTTCATCAAGAGGCTTTTTAGTTCCTCTTCACTTTTTGCCATAAGGGTGGTCTCATCTGCATGCTTAGGTACAATCAAACTGTTGATTCATTTTGGTAAAGATGTATAATTTGATGCAGGTTTTCCAAGCTCACATGTCCCTGGGTCTTACCTTCTGTGTAATTCTTTCTCCTCAGGACTGCTTCTATGGCAGAAGTTTTGGGGGCTATAACTCTGGGAGTGTATTTTGGTTCCACATTTTGAGATCACCATTCAAACATGAAGGGAAAGAGTTACAACGCTGTTTCTAAAGATATGGATGGCTTTTCCATTGAAAAATATGTTCTTTCAAAAAAAGTAAAGAAACGGTTTTATTCCAACTCCAAAAGCCTGTGGTTCTTAGTTATTTCATCAATGGCTTTCTGTTTTCCCATACACCATAAAAACAAGTTAGCATATGAGTCCAAGGAGCATAGAAACTCCCAGAGTTACTTGAAATATGCCGAGGAGGGTTTAACATACATAATGATAAGACTACACATTCATATTCTCAGAGCTCCTTTAAGGGAAGTTTGTGGGATGATTATTATCCTGTAAATATCCTCCAGCACTGCTTGCCGCCTTCTCTAGTCCAGATTTCCCATGGGTGTGTGACCCATCTGGTAGAACAGAAAAGTGTGGTTTCACTATTTTGAGCTGGTTATATCTTAGCTGTGATTACATCACAGGTGAAATTCTTTCTCCATACGCACACACATGGTCAAACTCCCTTGTTATATCATGGTACTTCTCTACTGAATCATGCTTCCTGTTGTTTGTTACAAAATGGAATTCCACTGTGCTATATTTTGACAGTAATCCTTTGTGCTTCAAATGACTTAGAAAATTTTCATGTAACTCTCAATCTAAACATATTCAGTTGATGATTTATTTTTGGAATCTATTAGTTAATTTATTTAGTGTTTAACTACACACTGTGAAAGTGTTAACATTTCTTGTTCAAGGCTTTTGATACTTGATGTCTTAAAAACATGCTTTTTTAAATACACGCTTTCTGTTTTATGAGAGGAAACATACTGTTCTTTGAATAACTTTGACATTGTGCCAAACAATGAGGATGCTATAATATGGAATGGTGAATTCCCTGCTCAGTAGGTTGAATGTAGTCCATGGAATTCTCCAGGCAAGAGTATTGGAGTGGGTAACCATTCCCTTCCCCTGGGGATCTTCCAGACTCAGGGATCAAACTCAGGTCTCCTGCAGTGCAGGCAGATTCTTTACTGTCTGAGCCACCAGGGAAACCTGTATATTTGATAGTGTAGATTTATTTTTAAAATGGTCTGTTTGTAATTTTAAGTCATTCTTCAGGTTCTCATGGAACTGAGTTGATATTTTGATCTTGGCATTTCCTATTTGAGAAACACATTTTTTAAAAAATTAACAACTTAGAATTGGAGAAGTTGCCTGAAATTGGTGAAGTTGTCAATTGTGGAACACTGAATTTTTCTTTATAAAACTTTTATTGAAAATCTGTTTTCGCTTTTGAAGAATTTATTACCAACATTTCTCTTGACTATAGATCATGCCAAATTTTTTTTTTTCTTTCAGGAAACCAGTTCAGGTTATTCTTGCTGTTTTCTCTTTTCAGCTGTGAGGTATCACTTAATTTGTTGTTAAGGTATTTTGCCCAATGGAAGTTTTTTTTTTTTAATTTTAATTTTTTAAATTTATTTATTTTAATTGGAGGCTAAGTACTTTACAATATTGTGTTGGTTTTGCCATACAGCAACATGAATCCGCCACGGGTGTACACATGTTCCCAATCCTGAACCCCCCTCCCACCTCCCTCCCCATACCATCCCTCTGGGTCATCCCAGTGCACCAGCCCCAAGCATCCTATATCCTGAATCAAACCTGGACTGGCAATTTGTTTCTTATATGATATTATACATGTTTCAATGCCATTCTCCCAAATCATCCCCCCACCCTGTAGTTTTTAGATAACCTCTGACTTACTTTCTCCCAGCTTTACCAATGTCTTTATTGTTTTTCCTTTCCTTTCTTGAAAGTATTATTTCTATCATTTTACATGGTTTTCAAGATATTTTGCTCTCTTGTATCATCAACAGCAGTTTTGTCCTTTTTCTGCTCTTCATAGTTGTACCCCTTCAGGCATCTTTCAGAAACCTAACAGCTTTACTTTTGGAGTTCACTCTATTCCTCAAAACCTCATGTGTGTTTCCCTTTGCACTGAGAATAAAGTCCAGATTTTTACCCTTGTCCCATGAGCCCTCATGTGACCTGTCCCTTTCCAGTTCTCAGATTTCTTCTTCCCTTGTATTCTAGGAACAGTGGCCCTTGTGCAGTTGTCCAGACATTATGAGAGCGTGACAATAGTGAAAATCATGTTTTATGACTTTTGTCAGTGAAATAAATGACTGGAAGTTGAATTTCAGAAGTAAAAGATATGAAAATTAAATTTTTGATTAAAAAATTAGAGTACCAACTTAACCCCCAAACAGCTGTCTGTCCATTGTTGTTTTGGGAAGAGTCCATTTATCTCAACTTGTACTGATGCCCTTTTAGATGCTTTGATCTTGGGCATATTTTGCTAATCTTTTGAATGTTGGAAGAACCCAGCTTTGAGTTGCTTAAGTATTTTAAAAAATCCCTGAACCGTTAACCCTTTGGCCTTATAGCTCCCAGCACTGTCTTTTGGGGGGTAGAGGTGGTTCTGGTGATTGCTAGACCAAGAAATTAGTTGTGTGGAATGAGTAACTGAGATGGAGAGAAAGAAAAATCAGTGTTGGACAGTTTGGAGTCCTAGATGATTTAGACTCAGGACTTTGAGGTCATCAAAGAATAATACCAGAAGTTAAAGAAGAATGGGGCCAGATGATGAAGGCATTGGTGATATACATGGATTCAATCCTAGTATTTTAGCAGATGATAGAGGGAGGAGAGTGGAGAAGGCAATGGCACCCCACTCCAGTACTGCCTGGAAAATCCCATGGACGGAAGAGCCTGGAAGGCTGCAGTCCACGGGGTCGCTGAGGGTCGGACACGACTGAGCGACGTCACTTTCACTTTTCACTTTCATGCATTGGAGAAGGAAATGGCAACCCACTCCAGTGTTCTTGCCTTGAGAATCCCAGGAACAGGGGAGCCTAGTGGACTGCCATCTATGGGGTTGCACAGAGTCGGACATGACTGAAGTTACTTAGCAGTAGAGGGAGGAGAGGAAGCTCACAAAGATTGTATGTGGGCATATTCATCATGTTTTATATATTTCTTTGTATTTTAGGATGTTTTAACATCTTGGGCTTCCCTGGTGGCTCAGTGGTAAAGAATCTGCCTGCCAGTGCAAGAGATGCAGAAGATTTGGGTTCATTCCCTGAGTTGGAAAGATCCCCTGGAGGAGGAAATGGCAACCCACTCCAGTATTCTTGCCTGGAAAATTCCATGAACAGAGAAGCCTGGCAAGCTACAGTCCATGAATAAACACACATAGGGAACATCTTGGTGCCTTGCTGGTCCTGGAGAGACTCCCCTCGGGGCTGGCTAATTTTTAAAGACAGTCAATAACTTGCCTGGGAGCATACCTTTCATGGTAAACCAACCAATTCAAAGATCTTAGATGGAACTACCTCCTTTATCTAACTTCCACACAAGCCAATTATTTCTCCCGTCCTGAATCACCCCAGGACTAGGTATTAGACAACTTTGGATCATCCATATAGTTCAGAGCCCACTGAATTATTCAGTCTATCCAATTCTAAACTTATCTCAAACTTACGTATTCTGACTCACCCATTGTTTCCCTTGGAGCTATAATAAAGTCTCTCTCCCTTCATCCCTTTCTGCCTCCTGACTTACCCCTCAGCTTCCCCATGTGGCCTTGTGATATATAGCACGCCTCCTTCTCTTGAGAACTGAGTATAAAGCTCCTTTCATGGCATTGACTTCTCCATAGCTCAGCCAGCTGTGATCAAATCCCAGGTACATTTACAACTGGAAGACACTGTACGTCTCTCAGTCATTCAGTCGTTTCTGACTCTTTGCAACCCCAGGGACTGCAGCACTCCAGGCTTCTCTGTCCTTCACCAACTCCTGGAGCTTGCTCAAACTCTTGTCCATTGAGTTGGTGATGCCATCCAACCATTTCATGTTCTGTCATCCCCTTCTCCTCCTGCCTTTAATCTTTCCTAGCATCAGGGTCTTTTCCAATGAGTCAGTTCTTTGCACCAAGTGGCCAAAAGATTGGAGTTTCAGCTTCAATATCAGTCTTTCCAGTGAATATTCAGGACTGATTTCCTTTTGGATTGACTGGTTTGATCTCCTTGCAGTCCAAGGGACTCTCAAGAATCTTCTCCAACACCACAGTTCAAAAGCATCAACTCTTCAGCACTCAACTTTCTTTATAGTCCAACTCTCACATCCATACATGACCACTGGAAAAAACATAACTTTGACTAGGTAGACCTTTGTCAGCAAAGTAATGTCTCTGCTTTGTAATATGCTGTCTAGGTTTGTCATAGCTTTTCTTCCAAGGAGTAAGCGTCTTTTAAATTTCATGGCTGCACTCACCATCTGCAGTGATTTTGGAGCCCAAGGAAAATAAAGTCTGTCACTGTTTCCGTTGTTTCTCCATCTATTTGCCATGAAGTGATGGGACTGAATGCCATGATCGTATTTTTTTTGAATGTTGAGTTTTAAGCCAGCTTTTTCACTCTCCTCTTTCACTTTCATCAAGAGGCTCTTTAGTTCTTCTTCGCGTTCTGCCATAAGGGTGGTGTCATCTGCATATCTGAGGTTATTGATATTTCTCCCGGCAATCTTGATTCCAGCTTATGCTTCATCCAGCCTGGCATTTCACATAATGATATTTCTGCATATAAGTTAAATAATCATGGTGACAATATCCAGCCTTGACGTACTCCTTTCCCAATTTGGAACCAGTCTATCGTTCCATGTCTGGTTCTAACTGTCTTGTCTTTAACCACAAAGAATTGGTCAGGAAAATTAAATAAAATAGCCTACATTGTAGCTTTTACACACAGAAACACATTAATGTTGAAAATTGATCTACCATGTAAAATAAACAACAAACAAGGCAGGTTGTTTAAAACAGTGTATATTAGTCCCAGTTTTAAAGAAAAACTTCCAGTATACATTGTGTGAGATAGACACAAATAGTCTGACATTAAATAACATCAAAAGGTTGTGAATGAAATTTGGGGAAATTTTTTTTAATCTATATTTCGTAATTCTTTTTCAATTATTACGAAACATTTTGTATGATTCAAGTGTTAGTTGCTCAGTCATGCCCAACTCTTTGCTACCCCATGGACTGCAGCCCATCAGGCTCCTCTGTCCATGGGATTTTCCAGGGGAGGACACTGGAGTAGTTTGCCATTTCCTTCTCCAGTGTATGATTTAAAGTCTGGTTTAAAGATGTTATCACTTAACCTAACTTTTGTGCCTTTGGGGCATTAAAACCTTGATTGTGACTGTGACAGAGGAGCCACTGATCCAGGTACATTTACCAAACAACACTATGTCGGTGAGCCTTCACTTTTTTCTACAGCAACATTTTTTTTTCCCCTTGGAAATGGTTGAGTTTGTCTCTAAGCTGAGAATTATGTACAATGCATTTTACTATACACATAAATGTAGCAAGGTATGAATATAGTATCTTTGGATAACAATTTCCACTTCTTTGTCACTGAAAGCTGGCTAAAATCCTTCTATTCCTTAGCTGTGTTCTTTTCTTTTTAAATTTTTTTTTATTTTTTGGCTTTGTTGGGTCTTCACTGCTGCACACAGGCTTTTTCTAGTTGCGGCAAGTGGGAGCTCTTCTCCAGTTGCAGTAGTTGGACTTCTTGGTGTGGTGGCGTCTCTTGTTGTAGAATACAGGCTCTAGGGTGTGTGGGCTTCAGCAGTTGGGACACGAGGGCTCAGTAGTTGTGGTGCGTGGGCTTAGTTGCCCCTCGGCATGTGGAATCTTCCCAGATCAAGGATTGAACACTGTGTCACCTACAAGTAGCTTCTTAACCACTGGACCACCAGGGAAGTCCTGTGTTCTTTTCTCCTATTTTGTGGGATCCTGTTTTTTGTGTTACATTTCAAGTTTTTTCTTTTTCTCCTGCTGCATTTTATGAGAATCCTGAGTTTCTCTGGTATATGTGTTCAGTGTTCCTTTTAAGCACAGTCGTTTTGAAGGTTTTCCTTTCCTTCTCTATGCTGTGCTTATGATGCTGCATTACCTGATGTGCTGACTCCTAATTTTGCTTTTATTTGTCTGTTCAATCAGTTCTGTCAATGTGAGCGTATTGTCTTTCATGTCTTATCTCTACCAGCTACATGCTTGTTAGATCAAATCCTCTATACCTGTGAGAGGTGTACATTCCTTTTACATTTTTTTGTGCAGGCAGAATCATTCATATTTGGGGTCCAAGCTGAAATGAGTTTCCCATTGCTCAGAGTCACAGAACCACTGCATGTCTTCCAGGCAGCAGTGCCTAAACATTTGCAGTCTAACTAGGGGACTGTTACATAGCAAAGCATTTTCATATATTCAGCACAACCCTTTTAGGTAGGAGAGGAATTGGTGGCACTTCTTTCGTGAATATTGAGAAGACCTTTAGGTGGTTTTGTCCTGTAAATATATAAGAAACCCTAACTCTCAAAGCACGTGAAAGGAATTACTAAACTGGGATAACACTTGTGACCCGTGAAGTTCAGAGCACGTTAGTGCCTTTTTCTTATGGCCTTCCATATTTGATAAAACAGAAAAAATAAATTGGCTGAAATCTGAAAAGTTGAAGTGCTCTCCATTTATTTTCTAAATGTCCAAACTATCCTTCCAGTCTCACTGAAGCAGTCCCTTTGCTTGATTTTCCTAATCTTTAGTTTTTCAGTGTCTTGATTGAAATAGCAATTGTAGGTGAGTTAACATTTTTAGGATCTATGGTATATTCCACTGAAGATGGATTTGTTTTATATCCCTTGAATTGCTTCTGTGAATTCAGTTCACAGCTTTGTAAACCCTTTTAATTTTCATGTTCAGCTGACTATGTAGTTAATGGTGTATATTTCTAAATTGTGAAGCAGTTGCAGTGGTTTAAAGTGCATATGCTTTTTTTCAAATTCAGATCTCTATACTGAGGCTAATTTAGTTTCTTCCAATAAAATATTTCAAGGTCTTTTTATTAAAGCAGGAATTAAAATAATTATCACTATTTATAAAATACTGCTTAATATAAAAGGAACTCCAAAGAAATTATAATCACTCTGTAAAACTGAAAGTAGAAAGCACTTAAAAATTCATGAATGTAAAGTAAAATATGCTTCAATAACATTTCTGTGGAGAGCCAACTCGTATCTTAGAAGAGAACTTGGGATGTTCTGTTTACATCTAAATGAGCCTCTAAAACAAAGGTTTTTAAAAAAATAAAATAAAATAAAACAGAAAACTTTAGTTTTATAAATATCTCCTAAAATAACTATACATATATTTCCTCTAATCAAGCAGCAAAAACCTAGTGAGGATCAATAGTGTGTTCCATACTGTATTTCTAATTTGCTATTTACTGGTGCTGATAAACTTACCACATTTGTAGTGGTAGGTTTCTTAATAGGATCACGGTTGGTATTTTGGGTGAGGGTAAAAAATTTCAATTATGTGGAATTCTGCATAACTGCCATGGGTAAAAGCTAAGATTCTTCCTTGGGCTGGAGAAAGATCAAGCCCTGTAGATACATAATACTTGAATGAATTGAGATTGTGTTTGAGAGAAAGAGCAGCAGGCTTTGAGAGGTTACTGGAGGAAGTTGTCTGTGAGATGTAGTATTTTCCATGTTGGTTACACATAATCTGTATTTGTACACATAATCAGTATTCAGTGCTTTTTGAGGCCATTTGTTTCCCTTTTTTCACCTGTTAGAGGGAGCATTCATGCATGCCTGTATTTTGGTCAGAGAAGAGAGGGGAACCTGGACCAAAGGTCTACCTATTGATTACAGGTAATCTCTCTGTAGTGTTGATGAGCTGATGTAAAGTCATACTTCCTGCTGTGAGGTCCATAATACCAGTGTATGGAAGGCAGCATTTAAATTTGGTTAACAAAGATTACTTGGTAGTCCTTAAGGAACATCTTCAATAGGCCCCTAGATAATCAGATAATCGTACCTAGTTAGTATATCACCTGGTTTGTGTTATAGGAACTGAAAATAATTTTGGTTGAAAAGTATTCTCAATGAAATGTTATACTTGTTTATTTTAGTGTAAAAGGGAATACAGAAGACCATCTGGTTCTTTCAGGCTCATAAAGGCACTGTCCTGTAATTTCAGATAAAGCAAGTGATTTACCAAGAGAATCATTTGGGTGGCTGGAAAGTAAAGAGATAAGTAAAATCTGGTTTCCCACTTCATTTGCTGTGTTCCCTGCATAGCATCATGACATCCTGCAACAAAATGCCTTCATGAAAGACCTTATGCTTGTCAGTAGGGATGGTTCTAATTCAAGTTCCAGCTTTTTTTACTGGAAATACTTCCTGAATTTTGAGCTCTTTAAGTTGTCAGATTTGGGATTGAACACATGCCCTTAGATGCACTTATGTTTACTTCAGTAATTTTAAAGAGTGACACAGTAATATTTTGTGTATAGAGGCCTTGTTTTGCATCTCCATTACATCATATCCACCTCTTTTATGCCAGTCATTTACTTATGTGTTTGTTTAAAGAATTAAATGCTCAGCACTATCCTCAAGGATTCCAACGTTCTAGTAGTGTGATAGCTACAAATGAATGAACAGTTAAAACAGGCTGTGAATTAGGGCACACCAGAGGCAAGCATGATATGCTGTAAGCGCAAGAGTGGGTGTGAGCAGGTCTAGAAATGCTACCTGAGTTAAGTTTTAACTTAACTAAAGAAAACAGGGAAAGAGCTTCCCTGTCGAAGGAATGACAGAACAAAGGTTGAGAGGTGTCAGAGAATATGGAGTGTTTGAAGAACAACTAGCAACTCACTAAATCTGGAGTTCCTAAAGACTTAAGATACAAGCTGAAGGAATGTTGAGTAACGAGTCAATACTGATGGACAGTCAGTACAATTGGAACTTTATCCCTCTGCAATGGAAGTCATCAAAGGCTTTTCAATACAGAGTGACATGAAAGTGAAAGTAAAAGTTGCTCAGTCGTGTCCGGCTCTTTGTGACCCCATGGACTATACAGTCCATGGAATTCTCCAGGCCAGAATACTGGAGTGGGTAGCCTTTCCCTTCTCCAGGGGATCTTCTCAACCCAGGGATCAAACCCAGGTCTCCCACATTGCAGGTGGATTCTTTACCAGCTGAGCCACAAGGGAAGCCCAAGAATACTGGAGTGGGTAGCCTATCCCTTCTCCAGCAGATCTTCCTGAGCCAGGAATTGAACCAGGGTCTCTCTCCTGCATTGCAGGCAGATTCTTTACCAACTGAGCTATCGGGGAAAAAAAAATAGAGGGTGACATGATGAAATTTGTATTTTGGGGAAAAAAATCACTTCAGAATAGAGGAAGAATCAGAGTGGGCTAAGGCTGTGGGCAACATGATCAGGCAAAAGAGGCTTTTCAATAATCTAAGGAAGAACGAATGAGAGCCTTGATAAAGGCAGTAGTGATGGAGAAAAAAAAGAAGGTATATTTTTGAAATATCAAAGGTAGAATGTTTTTGACCTGATGAGCGATTTCATGTAGGAGGTAACATCAAGGAAAGGAATTAAAAATAACTCCTATGTTTCTGACAGGGCTCGATGAATAGTGAGTGGTTCTCCTCATTGACGTATGACAGGAGTTGGATCAGTTTGGGGGGAAAGATGATGAGTTCACTTTTAAGCATGTTGATGTTGAAGTGATTGAAAAACTGATAATTATTACTATAAGGGGCTAGAACTCAAGCAAGGGCCCAGAGCTAGAGAAATAGATTTGGGAGTTTTCAACATAATGTAAACGGCTGACATGAATGAGACCAACCAGAGACTATACAAAGAGCAGGGAAAATGAAGAACATATGAAATTTTTGGAGAACAAATAGCAGTTCACTGAATCTGGAGTCTAAAGACTTAAGATGCAAGGTGGATGAATGCTGAGTAATGAGTCAATATTGCTGGACATTTAGTAAAATTGGAACTCTCGCTGCAGTGGAAGTCATCAGAGGCTTTTCAACAGAGTGACATGATATAATTTATACTTTGGAAAAAAAAACTCACTGCAGAATAGAGGAGGAATCAGAGGTAGCTAAGACTGAGGGCAACAAGTGGGTAGAGGAAGAAAGAAGAGAGTGGTGTCCTTGAAACCAAGGAAAGAGTAAAATGTTCATATTATCAATACTTCTGAGCAATCAAGTAAGATAAGAACTGAAATGGGACCACTGGATATTTTGAGGTGATTTGTTGTTATTCAGTCACTAAGTTCTGTGCCACTCCTTGCAACCCCACGAACTGAAGCATGCCAGATACCCCTGTCCTCCACTGTCTCCTGGAGTTTGCTCAGATTCAGGTCGGTTGAGTTAGTGATGCTATCTAATGTGGGATGCCACCTATCTAGTGATGCCATCTCATCCTCTGCCACCCCCTTCTCCTTTTGCTTTCAATCTTTCCCAGTATCAGGGTCTTTTCTAATGAGTTGGTCCCTCATATCAGATAACCAAAATACTAAAGCTTCAGCCTGAGCATTGGTCTTTCCAATGAATATTAAGAGTTGATTTCCTTTAGGATTCACTGGTTTGATATCCTTGTAGTATAGAGATTCTCAAGAGTCTTCACCAGCACCACAATTCAAAAGCATCAATTCATTAGCTCTCAGCCTTCTTGCAGTCCACAGAGTCACAAAGAGTCAGACACGACTGGGTGACTGAACAACAACAACAGCCTTCTTGATGGCCGAGCTTTCTTATCTGTACATGACTACTGGAAAAAATCATAGCTTTGATCACATGGAAAATTGCCAGCAAAAGTGATGCCTCTGCTTTTTAATATGCTATCTAGAGTTGTCATAAACTTTCCTTCCAAAGAACATCTTTTAATTTCATGGTGCAGTCACCATCTGCAGTGATTTCAGACCCCAACATCTGTCACTGCTTCCACTTTTTCCCCTTGTATTTCCATGAAGTGATGGGACTGAATGCCATGATCTTCATTTTTTTGAGTGTTGAGTTTTAAGCCAGCATTTTCACCTCCTTTCACCCTCATCAAGAGGCTCTTTAGTTCCTCTTCACTTTCTGCCATTAGAGTGGTGACATCTGCATCCAAGAGGTTGTTGATATTTCTCCCAGCAATCTTGATTCCAGCTTGTGATTCATCCAGGCTGGCATTTCACATGATATAACTCTGCATATAAGTTAAATAAGGAGGGTGACAATATACAGCCCTGTTGTACTCCTTTTGAATTTTGAACCAGTCAGTTGTTCCATGTCCAGTTCTAATCATTGCTTCTTCACCTGCATACATGTTTCTTGGGAGACAGATAAGGTGGTTTGGTACTCCCACATCTTTAAGAATTTTCCAGTTTGTTGTGATCCTCACAGTCAAAGGCTTTAGCATAGTCAATGAAATAGATGTTTTTCTGTAACTCCTTTGTTTTCTCCTTGATCCAATGAATGTTGACAATTTGATCTCTGCTCCTCTTCCAAATGCATCTTGTACATCTGGAAGTTCTAGGGTCACATACTGCTG
>NW_011495048.1:3328669-3329360 GCF_000754665.1 Bison bison bison | reverse complement strand
ATGAGATCAGTCACTCAGTCGTGTCCGACTCTTTGTGACCCCATGAATCGCAGCATGCCAGGCCTCCCTGTGCATCATCAACTCCCGGAGTTCACTGAGACTCACGTCCATCGAGTCAGTGATGCCATCCAGCCATCTCATCCTCTGTCGTCCCCTTCTTCTCTTGCCCCCAATCCCTCCCAGCATCAGAGTCTTTTCCGATGAGTCAACTCTTCGCAGGAGGTGGCCAAAATACTGGAGTTTCAGCTTTAGCATCATTCCTTCCAAAGAAATCCCAGGGCTGATCTCCTTCAGAATGGACTGATTGGATCTCCTTGCTGGTTGGTCTGGGAATACCAGACCGCCTGATCTGCCTCTTGAGAAATTTGTATGTAGGTCAGGGACTCTCAAGAGTCTTCTCCAACACCACAGTTCAAAAGCATCAATTCTTTGGCGCTCAGCCTTCTTCACAGTCCAACTCTCACATCCATACATGACCACAGGAAAAACTATAACCTTGACTAGATGAACCTTTGTTGGCAAAGTAATATCTCTGCTTTTGAATATGCTATCTAGGTTGGTCATAACTTTCCTTCAAAGGAGTAAACATCTTTTAATTTCATGGCTGCAGTCACCATCTGCAGTGATTTTGGAGCCCAGAAAAATAAAGTCTGACACTGTTCCCACTGTTTCCCCATCTATTTCCCATGAA
>NW_011495048.1:3325416-3328322 GCF_000754665.1 Bison bison bison | reverse complement strand
CTGACATATTGCTGAAGCCTGGCTTGGAGAATTTTGAGCATTACTTTACTAGCATGTGAGATGAGTGCAATTGTGTGGTAGTTTGAGCATTCTTTGGCATTGCCTTTCTTTGGGATTGGAATGAAAACTGACCTTTTCCAGTCCTGTGGCCATTGCTGAGTTTTCCAAATTTGCTGGCATATTGAGTGCAGCACTTTCACAGCATCATCTTTCAGGATTTGGAATAGCTCAACTGGAATTCCATCACCTCCACTAGCTTTGTTGCACTCCAAGACCAAACTTGCCTGTTATTCTGGGTACCTCTTGACTTCCTACCTTTGCATTCCAATCCCCTATGGTGAAAAGGTCAACTTTTTTGGTGTTAGTTCTAGAAGTTGTTGTAGCTCTTCATAGAACCGGTCAACTTCAACTTCTTTGGCATGCAGTTTGGGAATAGACTTAGATTGCTGTGATGTTGGATGGTTTACCTTGAAAATGGAATGAGATCATTTGTCATTTATGAGGTTGCACCGAAGTAATGCATTTTGGACTCTCTTGTTGACTATGAGGGATACCCCATTTCCTCCTAGGAATTCTTGCCCACCGTAGTAGATTTAGTGGTCATCTTAATGAAATTCACCCATTCTGTCCATGTTACTCAGATTCCTAAGATGTTGGTATTCACTCTTACCATCTCCTGCTTGACTGCATACAATTTACCTTGATTCATAAGCCTAACATTCTAGGTTCCTATGCAATATTTTTCTTTATAGCATCAGACTTTACTTTTATCACCAGACACACCCACAATTGAGTGTCATTTCCACTTTTGTCAGCCCCTTCATTCTTTCTGGAACTATTAGTAATTGCCCTCCACTCTTCCCTAATAGCATACCTTCCAACACCTTCAGACACCTTCTGACCTGGGGGCTTATCTTCCAGTGTTATACCTTTTTGTGTTTGCATTCTGTTGATGGGGTTCTTGTGGCAAAAATACTGGAGTGGGTTGCCATTCCCTTCTCCAGTGGACCACATTTTATCAGAACTCTTCACTATGACCAGTCCATTTTGGGTAGCCCTATGTGGTATGGTTCATAGCTTCACTGAGTTATGTAAGCCCCTTCACCATAACAAGGCTGTGACCCATGAAGGGGTTTGAGGTGATAGATTTATATTTATTTAGAAAAGGTATATGTGACCATTATGTAATTTGAAAATATATAATGAGATATATATGCATATAGTGATAAAAAATGTATATATTTAGTGGAAATATACATAATTATGTATAACTTAGGAATTACCATACGTATCAGCAGCCAGCATAACTATTGCTAAAATTATGATGTATATCTTTTTAGATTTTTTCTATATTTAAATACATTCTTTACCTAGATATATCTAGATATATGTCTATATATAACAAAATGAGTACCCGTTATAAAAATAGGAGACACTGCATGAATTTGGTTGTCATTCTTGTCCAAAGTCCATGATAATCTTTTCTACATCTGTCCTAATTTTAATATATAAGTTGGGGGCGGGGCATGGTGTCTGTTGAATTAAGCAACTGGGAGATCATTTGTACCTTTGTATGGCTAATTTCATTGGAATGGTGAGGGTAGGAGCCAGGTTGTGTGGGCTGGGGAATGGGTGGGCAGTGAGGAAACGGAACAAACATTACAGACAGCTCTCTCAAGAAACCAGGTTGTGAAGGGAAAGGGAAGCAGAAGATGTCAAGAAAGGAGTAGGATGGAGAGGGATTTTTTTTTTTTTTCTTTTATATTTTCAATTTTTACTTGGACAAGACTTCTCACTGACTGGACTTCTCTGGTGGCTCAGACAGTAAAGCATCTGCCCACAATGCAGGAGACCCCGGGTTCAATCCTTGGGTTGGGAAGATCCTCTGGAGAAGGAAATGGTAACCCACTTTAGTACTCTTGCCTGGAAATCCCATGGTTGGAGGAGTGTGGTAGGCTACAGTCCATGGGGCCACAAAGAGTTGGATATGACTGACTAGAAGGAGCCAACTAAGAGGGATGAGAAACACATGTATACCTGTGGCGGATTCATTTTGATATTTGGCAAAACTAATACAATTATGTAAATTTAAAAATAAAATAAAATTTAAAAAAAAAAGATAAAAAAGTAGAGATTGTGACTGATAGAGTTGAGGCCTTAGGAGTCAGGGAAGGAAGGAGTAGGAAAGAGACCAGACCCTATCTTCCAAGAAGGAAACTGGGAGGAAGGTGAGGGTGGGAAAATATTTTCATAAGTTTGCCAGTGGGTCACCTGGCATGATTCTTGTCACCAGAATGAAGATGGTTGTTGTTACCCATGCGTGATGAGATATTTGAGGAAGTCTTTCCGAACTTGCATGAGACAGGAAACCGCAATATTGGATGAGATGATCTGTACGCTTACATCCTGAGAAGGATCCCAAGAGATGTATGTTAGGAAAGTCTAGTCTTCTCTGAACAAATGGAAGCTTGGGAATGATCCCCAAATGGTTTAGTTACCTCAAATAACCTATTAAGTATTTATTATCCACATGTTTCTGTGTGTACTTTGTTAGCTTGTCTGGCCCCTGTGAAGTATAGTATTTAACCTAGGGAAGTTGCATTATATGGTGCAGGAAACAAATTTAAAATAAATCTTGATTGAGTTTCGTTAACTTTGGAAAAAATAATATACTTGTGCTTTAGTTCTCTTCTCTTGTAAAACTGGGATATCATCATGTTGATCTTAAGGCAAGTAGAAGATAGCACAGCCAATAATATATGTGTTACCACACTTTAGTGTCCTGTATGTTACTTTCTCATACATATCTTGTCCCTCTCAGGGTTCAGGGTCTCCCTTTCACTGCTACATAGCAGGACTTCCTGACAGAAACATGAAACTGTTAATAATGATAATAAACTTTGGCC
>NW_011495048.1:3323068-3325303 GCF_000754665.1 Bison bison bison | reverse complement strand
TCTGTGCGACCCCATAGATGGAAGCCCACCAGGCTCCCCCGTCCCTGGGATTCTCCAGGCAAGAATACTGGAATGGGTTGCCATTTCCTTCTCCAATGCGTGGAAGTGAAAGTGAAAGGGAAGTCGCTCAGTTGTGTCCGACTCTTATCGACCCCCTGGACTGCAGCGTACCAGACTTCGCTGTCCATGGGATTTTCCAGGCAAGAGTACTGGAGTGGGGTGCCATTGCCTTCTCCCGGTGAAGTCTTAGTTGCTGTGAAATGTAAATATGATGAACTAAATGGAAAGGAGTACTACCATGAAGTGTGCAAACTTAACAGAGCCCATCTGCATGTCCTAAATGCCACTGCACCTTTTAGTTTTGTCTTTACAAAAGCATAGCCCCTGAGGTACTTTTTGTTTCATAAGACAAAATGACCAGGAGGAAATCTGGATTAGTTTCTCTTTTCACATATGACTTTTTCTAACAACAAGCTTGATAAGGTGATTTATCAGCAGGAGGATATGCTGAGTACCACTGATACCAAAATATCAATCCTCAGAACAAAAGACTTGTAAGCAAATATAATTGCTATAATGTGTTATGACCTCTCACACCTAGTAATTCAGTTGAACGAGTCAGGGATAACGCAATGCAGGTGAATCATCTTCCATTTACTAAACTGCCACCAGACGAACAGCAGTGCCTGGTGGTTACGCCAGGTGAATAAGCCACTTTAAAATGGGAAACTGAAAGAAGCAGCGGTGTTAGGCTTAAATCATTTCTGAATCCCTGCAACTTAATTCCTTGTTAACAGCGCATCAGTGGATTTAACTTTGCCTTTTAAAATAAAATATTAACACGTTTGAGCTTGCTTTAAAAATCAAATGCTTGAGTATTAGTTAAGTATTCTTCCTGGTATGAGCTTCCTGGTGGCTCATACATTGCCTCCAATGTGGGAAACCCAGGTTTGATCCCTGGTTCAGGAAGATCCTTTGGAGAAGGGAATAATGGCTACTCACTCCAGTATTCTTGCCTGGAGAATTCCATGGACAGAGGAGCCTGACAGGCTACACAGTCCATGGGGTTGCAGAGAGTCGTATACGACTGAGCAACTAACACACACACACAAGTATTCTTACAATCACTGAACAATTTAAAATGGCTCTTATCTAAATATCTGCATTAATTTCTTTACATCATATCTTAATATTCTGATTACTTTATCTTTTTCACTCTATGTCCCAAGGTTACTTGAATGTTTTTTCATACTCTTGCTCACTTTTTGGAGAGCATTTTTCTGGCAACAGTTCAAAAGGGTGTTGAATTTTTCCTGTTTTTCAGTTGCACAAACTGTCCTATATTGCTTGACCAATGCATCTAAAATTTGAAGGTGCTCTTGGTTACCTATTGCCCGATATAAGTCCCCTGGTGAAATGGAAGGACACTGGCCCTACAGGTGTCCATTCTCGTCCAAGCTCATGCTCTGAACACTCCTTGCTCCATGAATTGTTCTTGCTTTTAAAATATGATGAATTAGAGCCAGTTTCATCTTAACAATCAGCATGAAGTATGATACACATTGGGTGGTTAGTACATTTACCCTGATTAAGTGAATGGTTGGATAAATGGATAAAGGAAGGGAGAATTGGAGCATATGCGATTTGCCTTTTCTGCTAGAATATGGAAGGCATTCTGAGCAAGGAAAATCACTTTGGGTTCTGTTTTTCAGATAAGTGGTATCTGAACTGTTGTGTTCAGAGTAGAAAATCTCCCTTTTTGCAAAAAAGCACTAGTATTGTATTTTAACTAGAATCATTTTGTGTGTGAGTGTGTGTATTTGATTATGAGATTTGAACTTGGCATTTTTACTAAATGTTCAGTACCATCCTAATCATTATTAAGGGAGCAAATTCCCTGTCCCTGAGTGTATTTGAGAGGACAAATTTATATAAAGCAAGGAGAGAACAACACACGACACTTTGTATTCAGATTAAATATTATGCACTAGCTATTCTGATTAGATGGAATACTGATGGAATTCAGAGAAAGGAAAAGACAGACACTGGGCCTTGGGGAAAAAAGGCAATTTGGGTCAATGAGGAGAAGAAATATTTCCTAAGGGCTGTTGTGGGCCAACTTGCGGAGCTTGTACAATCCTTCACAAAAAACTTGCCACATGGATCTCAGCAATCAAATACCAAGGCCTCACTGCTTTGCTGAAGGAAGCCCTGAGGTTAGTTTTTCCTGAACAA